>NW_010183102.1:47287-55657 GCF_000695765.1 Mesitornis unicolor
TTAGGGATCCTAAAATCAGAGGGATCAATTGGCCCATCCAACCCAAAGTAAAGTGAAGATGTTTTCATCTGAGCTTTCACCTGGGGTAAGACAGCCAGTCCCTTCTACACTACAGTTATCAAGCAATGAAGGCAGCAGGTGATGGAAACACACAGGACAGCTATTGGGGAGGGCACTGAATAAAGCAAACCCTTTAATGATCCCCACGTGCTTTTTCTGCATAAGCCATAAAGCACATGCCCCTTCAGCCTAATGGTTTCATCATTAATGGAATTAAAAAACCCAAACCCAGCTTTTTTAGACCTGTGACTCCACCCAGCATTACCCTGTGCACATTTTCTAGCACGGACACAAGCTGGCAGTGGGTGCATCCACTCAACTGGCTCTGTGAAGGGATTTCTGGTGTCCTTTCAGAGGTGCCAGGTTGATTTTGAGGATTTTCCAATGCCACTGCATCATATCAGGAAAGACAGAAGCATGTCCAGGAGAGTCACAGAAGTACTCACCATTTGTTGGTCCTCCACAGGCTGCTGCACTACCTGTGATGAATGCCTCTGTGATCTTTAAAATGAGTCAGTGCTATCCAGCACTCTCAAAATGAGGCAGCTCCTCAAGAAAGGATTTGAGAGACTAGAGTAACCAGATGGAAGACTTATGCGTCTGCTAGGTGAGTTTCTGTCTCTGAGAAGCAAATCAGACTCTTTAAAAATTAATGATAATTTAAAATCTAGCCTTTTCAAAGCAAGACTGAAAAATGTGACAGTCTGCCACTGACTCTCCACAGGCTGGAGTCCTAAATCCCTTTTTCCCCTGCCCCCCCTCCTTTGTTTGCCAGGTAAGAGGCTGATAAAAAATCTGTCCAATTTTCTGTAACAAAGCAGCTGCCTGCAGAGCACTGCTCACCTGAACAGCTGAGCAGATCTAATTGCTCACTGCTGGAGGGCACAGTCCTGCCCATTTCCTCATTCCCCTCCCAGCCCAGGCACCACTTTGACTCACTAAGAACCCCACTGAAGGCAGTGAATACTTTTCCCAGGCTTAGCAAGCCGAGCTGACTCTCTGAGGACTTGGATGATCCCCAGAGGTCCCTCCCCACCAACAGGACTCCAGAGCACTGCAGCAGGCATGCCAGGGAACCACAAGGAGCACAGGGCTGGAAACAGGGCAGGAGAGGTTTGTTCCCTATTGCTGACAGCAAGTTCTGCTCTCAGAGGTGCTCAGCTGCTGCACTTAACACTGCTGACTGACACAGGGAGCTCACTTCCATGGGCCCCTGACCCAAAGGGCTGATGGCAAAGCTGCTGAAGCAAGACGGTGGTGAACACAACAGCCCTTACATCAGCATGGCTTGCAAGAAGCACATCCTGGCAGAACGGGCGGCTCAGTTGGTGGAGCTGCCTCCTTCCTAGGAGCATTTCACCAACACAATGGCTTTGCTAGGCTGTTAACGCAACTCCTTCAAAGATGGCACAAGAAAAAAGCAAGCGAAGTGAGGTGGGCAGACAAATGAACAGGAAAGAGAACAATCTTCTCTCTTTAACCCTAGACCTTTGGCATGGTTTGTAACAGAGCAGGGTCACTTTTCAGAGAGCATTGCAGCATTTCAAGTGATACACTTCCTTTTAGCATGGTCACGCAAAGCCAAGAAGTCCATCTTGAAACTCGGCGTGGGCTACAGCCTCATGCAAACTTCACTTACTGTGCCATAATCCGAGGTGAAGAGCACACTTCCATCGGCACACAAGCCAACAGTGCATGGCTGCAGCTGGTCCTGCTCCCGCAGCCACACCCTGGCACCCTGCAAAAACCGAAAGACTTCCCATTAGAAAGAAATGGAGCCTGCAAGATCTGCACATGGGGTGCAAGCACCCAAGGAAAGCTGGAGGAAGCTACAGTGTTCAGAGGCTATTTCCAAGCTACAGCTGCTTAAAACTTTTAAGCAACTCCTACTTACGTTTTCAGAGAGGCTGGTTTTGATTTTTTAATGTAACATGAGAGGAAGAAAAAGCAGTTTTACTTAGCGTCGTGCGGAAACCAATGTAAGGAAACGTCAGGTTTTTATAGAAAGAGTCATGGAAACATACAAACACACAGAGTAGTGGGTTCAACAGTCTAAATATTTTCAAACTTCGAACAGCTGGGCATTAAAAGTCATGCTATAATAATAATAATACAAAATGTAAATAAAGTATGTTTACAATTTCACACACCCACACCTCATTGTCAGTCAGAATGCTTCCAGAAATCATCGGCAGCAGCTAAGTAGACTTCACAGAGCTTTTTTGCCACCCTTGCAAGAGTTTCCTTGGGTAAATGACATGACTTGAGTGCTTCACTGGTGTGTGTGTGTGTGTATATATGTATATGATATGATAGCCCTAATGTATATATAATTTCACACATGCTACAAGAGCTTACATTGTTTGGTGTCTCTCAAGACAACCCTGAGCACAAAGGCAGACCTCTGGTAACACATACGCAAGGATCTGCAAGGCAAGCAGATCTCATAGCTCATCACTAAAAAAGTGCAGGGCAAGTCAGTTTGCTGGACTGGCCTCTTCTGCCCTGCCTGACTGTGGGACCTGGTACAAGAGAAGAGCAGGAGCATGAAGGCAAATCAGGGTGAGCATAACCTGTAATTATGCAGAATTAGGCATAACGTCACACTGCATTTCAGTTCTTATAACCTAATCTGTTCCATTACTTTCCATAGAAATCACATAGACTCTGCTTAGATAAGTATCAAGAAAAAGCCAAAGTGCTGAACTGTTGAGTAACGTTAAGGCCATCCTGCTTTTCATCGATTCACAGACCTACTTTCTTCCTAATTTGTTTTCTGCCCCTAAGTTATTGATTGTAAAAGCCCTTCCTATCCTCTTAAACCCATGAGCACCATTAGCTCTTTGCTTGTAGGCTTACTATGTTTACTTATAGGCTTACTAAGAGATGCAACAATATTTCTATATTGCGTTATCCTGAAAGTGGAACATTAATTCTATTTTTAATGATTTATCTTAGTTTAGGTGGGTTTTTTTTAAACTACTTTAGTCACTTTAAACACTCTAGTACCCTGGATTTTCCCTACTGTAAAAGTTATGTCTATTGGCCAACCTCCGGTCCTTGCAATACAGGAACTGGTTTTAATGACATTTCTAAAAGCTTACATAATTGTACTTTTGCTGCTCTTTTGTGTTCTGTTTTAGAGTTTCCATAACAGGCAGATCCATTTCCCTTCACAAAGTGAATGAAAAGCACCAGTGCATCTGGTCAGTACCTAAACCCAAGGATGGTGTCCAAACATCACCCCCATGGCCAGTAAGCAACAGAAATGAACATTTCCTTACATTGCAGATTCAAGTTTCAAGATTCCACAGAGCTTGTAAGCAATGCATTGAACACAGATTTTGAGAATCTATATTTGAGGTCTTCATCACATCCTCTTACATTTTATGAAACTCTTGATGCTCGAGACAAAGTGTCCTAAGGCATTTGGGCAAGACATTGCTGTTGAGAAATCATCCATTTCCCAAATCACGTTCTGATGACTCCACACAAACATACGAACAGCAACGTGTGGTAGCAAGAGATCTTTATGCTATTTCACCAAACACTCCTACTATCATCACAGGGATAGTAACCAACAGCAAAGTTGTGTCTGGAGTTCCCAACAGTGGGATGAAAGAAAACCTTTTCTGATACCCTTCTTGTAAACTCTCATTCCCAAGAATGCATTTCAATGCCTTCAGACACCGGTAACCCAGGAGCACAAAGATCGGCGCCTGCAGGCAAATGCAGTTTAATCAGGAGCCAGGCCTGCACCCTGCCAGGCACCCTGCACACCAGTGCCACGGCACACACACAGGTGCACACCCCCAGCATTAGGAGTGTGCCGTGCTCACAGAACCCTGCGTGCTCTGTCCCTGCAGGCCCGCGGGGTCCGGGTTGCACACGCTTTCCATTCCCTGAGCTCAGGAATTGATTTGGAGATAGAAGCAGTTGATAACCTGACACACAAGAGACACTCCACGGGCATGAACACTGTTACTTATTAGGTACTATTTAGAGGGAAAAAGGGATGGACAATGAGATCCCTTTGGTATCTTCCATACTCAGAAATTATCAGAAAGTCCAGACTGACTCAGTCACCCTTCCCAGCAGAAGACCATGTGAAAAAGTAGTAAAAAACACTCCCAAAAGGAGACTTAGTTATTTTGTAAAATATTTCATAATTTCCTATGGATTTATGGCAGATCCTTCTGCGCGCTGCTAAGGAGTAGAAGGCAACATGATGAGACTCCCAGGCAATGTGGCATTTCAGCTGCCCAGAAGTAAGTACTTCAGTCTACTTTGATGTTGTGGCTGTTTATACAACAGCAAATGCTTCTGCCCAGTGGAATAACTGCACCCATTTATGTTGTTTCCAAAAGGAACACGATGCTGAGATAGCCGGAATAGGAACCACAGAGCAAATAATTATTGTAACTTCTGCCCAGCATAGCCTTCATTTCCTGAAAGGCTGAGTTTGTTTTAGTGCATCTCCTTCCATCAGCCCTTTTTTCTAAACATGAAATTCCCCAAGGAGCCTTGACTAAATACAGAAGCAGATGGTGACACCAAAGAGACTGCCCTCGCAGCACTCCCCTCTCCCCCAACACCACACATTTCATTGATCAGTCAAAAGGATTAAATTGAGCAGAAAACTCCCAATAACTGCCAGGCAGCAAGGCTGAACTTCCACGGGAGAAGCAAGGGCAGCAGAGTACGGCCCAGCACTGCAGAGCAGTGACCACCAGCTCTCGCGGGTCCCCACAGGCACCACAGACGATGGTACAAGCCCTGCTCTCCAGCTGCAAGAATCAAAAAAACCCTTCAGTTTTCAAACTGGGATACAGAAGTGCTCACGTGCACCCAGAGACAAAAAAGTTTGACAAAATGAAGCAACAGGCAATCATTGATTCGATCAAAAGACAGCTAAGGAACAGCAGAGCGATGATTTTGTGTAACTGCTTTCCATTGAATAAAGCTGGCTGAATACTGATGATACAGTTAAATCAAGCTCCTTCTATAATGAGAATAGCTCATCCCTTCCCAATTCTTCTTTTAAACTAGGGTTTTATTAGGGGAGCTGTGGGTTTTTTGTGGGGCTTTTTGGGTCTTTTTTGGGGGGTAGTTTTTGGGTTGGTTGGTTGGTTTTTGGAGAGGTGTGGGGCTTTTTCTGGGTTTTTTGGTTGTTCTTGTTTGGTTGGGTTTTTTGTTTGGTTGTTTTAAGTGGAGCAACAACTGCAGCTACTGAAAGGAAGAATAAAGTAGTAATGTATCAGTTCCTGTATCAAGGGTAGGTCACTCAGATGTTAAATGAACTCTCAGAGACCAGCATCCTCATTCCGATGGCCTCAGTGACAATCCATCCATGAACTGGCCTTGCCACAAAGCGCATAGCAAAGCACAATACTGAAAACTGATCCCATAACATGGGGTTATAATTTAGAAAATAAGGTTGCTTGCATACCGAGAACGCTGTTTCATCACTCGCACACCATGGTGTCTCCCACAGTGGACAGTGAACTCTAAGATGATGATGTTCTCTGTTCACATAACACCTGGTGCTTTGGCGTCCTAGACTTGGAAATAAGTAACATTTCCTGGTATCCATGATAGCAAGAAATCAATTGAAGCCACAGACTTCTCTGGCCTTCTGTGCCTTTTTTAGAGCACCTGATACCATGAGCTCTCCTTTGCATTCACACATCTGTATCTGCATCTCAGCAGGTGCCGTACGCTGTGTCGGCAAGGACAGGTATTGTACGCTGTACTCCAGGGAATGGGTGTAGAGGCAAACAAGCAGTGCACCACCCTTACTGCAGAAGCAAAGCACCCTCAAAGCAGAGCGTGGGTGCACTCTCCTCGTCAGCTATCCAGCTAGCGAAGGCAAAGTACACTCCAGAGGACAAGACACAGAACTCTGTAGCTGCAGGTGCCTTTGCCTCTCCACAACCTCCCAGCCCAGCAGGAGACACATTCGGGGACTGACATGAGCAAGCCACTGCTCTGCAACTGTACCACACTTCAGTCATCAAATACATTTTCACACTCCCTGTCCTCTCTCTTCTGGGAACTGCTGCTTCTTATATGGAAGCATGAATGAGCTGCCCCAGCTGCACAGGATTTTAGGAAATGGGTAGCAGTGCTACCTCTCTCTGCCAGCTCTCACATGCCCCATTCCTCCTTTTGCGCAAACCTGCACAACTTTCAGGAGTGGCGTGCTCTACAAGGGCTACACCATGATGGGTGCATCAACTGTCCAGGAGTTATTCAGAGAGGAAAAGTGCTTTTGGTTGGAAAGTACTGTAAAGATGCCCACTCTGTTTTCACTATGGGAGAGTTTTGGTGATGTTTTCTCTGTGAATGAACATGGCACACTCAGTCTCCAGACCAACCTGTGAACACAATACTACGAGAGGCTCTTGCAGTGCCTTGGTTTGGGTAACTATCCCAAATCACTGCTGCAGTCATTCTTCAAGGGGCAGGGATGTCTCAAAAAACGGACCCACCTGCACTGTCAGTCCAAGTCAAAAATTGCTGTTGCTGCTATAAGTTTTTCCAGCTATCAATACTGTGCATATACATACCTTTGTCCTCCTGGCTTACGGAGGCTGTTCAATGGGTATTAGGCATGCCAGCCTTGTGCTTTTCCCAGTGACGGATCCATATGCTCCTAGGCTTGGAAGCAGCATTGCACAGAGCCAGCTCTCTTCCCAGCCTCAACGGGCTTTGTGGTTGTGAACCACGCAGCAGAGCTTGGGCTAGAAAGGCCCTTGCAATCCAGACAAAGCCAGGATCAGGTTTCAATAAATGCACTTTTCAACAGATTGATCCAGATGATCATGAATAAGTGATAGGACAGATATAAAGAGACTTAGCTAATGGATTCAAGATTGGTGGGGAGGGGGAGTCCCTGACACCCTAGACCCTTATGGGAAGGAATGCAACCTCGCTGTTTTTCTGATGTCAGGCTGAAATGAAGTCATACAGCCAGTCCCTGGGTTGTAACTGATCAGCAAAACTGGGGCCAACTGCTGGCAGTGAGGAGGCAGCCCAGGAGGCCACAGGTAAGGAGGGAGACAGAAGGAAGAACAGCTTAGCCTGCAGCAGCCAGCACAGAGATGCTGGGACAAGGGACAATACAGACAACACCACCAGGGGCAACAGAAACAAAAGTCTGCTTGTAAGGCACCAAGATGACATGCTGCAGAGCCAGAAGGGACTGGATAGCACCTGGGAAGGTCCTGTGCTCCCCACAGGGTAGCCCACTGAGCCTAGGAAGCCTCTGCAGGAGCACAGCTCAGAGCTGAGCACCCAGCAGCAGCAGTGGGTCCTGCTGCTCCGGAGCTGCAGCCCAGGCTGAGCCCATGACTCAGACTAGTGCTGCCAATTAGCAGCCCCAGCCCTTACTAATTAAGGAGCAAAGCCCTCAGTCTGCCAGCAGCTATGCAGAATAGCAATATCAGGAAAAGGTTTGTGCATTTAAAATCATCTAATCCAAGAGCAGTTTGTCACTTCTGGTCACTGATGTATGTGCACTGCTTCCCACCCCTCTTTTGCCTCCCCCTCCCATCTGTTTTTTTCCTCTCTCCTCCCCCAGTTTGGCTGCTGCACAGCTTCTCTTCTCCCCACTCTCCTTGCACATCTCCCAATTTAAGATATCCCTCAGGAAATGCTTGGTCCTTGAAGTTAATTCTTGTTCCTCTCAAAGGAGCCACTACCCACTACAGCAACCACACCAGATCCTTGCCATGGGATTGGAGGGAGTGAACTCCTAACTTTTTCGACATGCTTCAAGGATGCCCTTGGCCATGAGCATAAGATGCACAGAGAGGAGGAAGAGGAGGCAGGTGAGCATCCTTCTGGACTTCACTGCAAGCTCTCTCCAGGCTCAGTTAAGATGAGCTGTCCCCCGCAAAGTCACCATTGGCAGTCGAGTCACTGCCCTCCTCAGGTGAAGCAACAGTCCTTTGGAGTTTGCAACACCCAAGGAACTTCTCCCCAGCCTTGAAAACCCATACTAAAGTCCATAAAAGCCAGTAGAGTTGCCCAGCACCACTTCTGTGCCTTCTCTACTAGGTCTTCCACACCTAAAACTTGAATTAAAACAAGTCATTCCATAGAATACGTTCTTCACAGAGCCTGGGTATCTACAGATGTGTATTCCCTGTCTTTGAACATTCCCAACATATCTCAGCAATGTCAGCTTTCCCACATCTTCCCTGGAGAAGCCCTGAGGAGGAGACAATATTGCACATACAGAAGCCTACCCTGACCCCAGCAAAGCTTTCACTGCCCAACTGGCTGCTGCAAGTGAAGAACCATTCC
>NW_010183102.1:55688-60521 GCF_000695765.1 Mesitornis unicolor
GACATTGCTTTGCATCTTCTTTCTCTCTTGCCACCAAATACACAGTGAGACAGTTTCTTTGCAGCTCCTTCCCTCTCTCAAATTCAGCCAACGGCTTCAAAGCCGAAGCTGGGCTGATGGATGCCTGAGTGGCACTGAAGGTCCACAGAGGAGAGCTCAGGGTTTCAGGAAGCCATGAGGATACAGCCATCCATCAGGGAGAAGCCAGCTCCAGCATCCTGCCTCCAAGAAGCTGCTATGCAATGCGTTATGTTAAAATCTCAGAGGAGAGCCCTGAAACAGTATTTCTTCTGCAATGTTTATGATGCATAATTTGGGATTATGTCCAATACCTTTTTGCATCGTGCCATATCCTTGCCTTCAATAATTCCCTGTCATGCGGAGTTCTACCATCTATTCACACATTATATGGAAACGTGCACTTTTTAATCAGTCTCATTGCTGCCAAGCAGAAAATCCCTTTTTCTCACAGTCAGAGGTGGAGGAACAGAGGATTCCAATCCACCTTCTCTGTCTTATCCATTATTTTCTGCTCTTTTGCCATGTCTCCCCCTATTTGTCATTTCACTAGTAAAGTATTCTCGGGGTTTTTAAACTCTTCACGTGAGACATTTTCTTGGTGTGTGATCGTCCTCAGTGTCCTTCCCTCAAACACCACACAGAAACCAAGTGCCTCTGATGAGATGCACTGTCAGCCAACCTGAAGAGTGAAAGTGGGGGAAAAGGGGGAAACAGCCCATGCAAGTAAGAAGTTGGGGAATAGTAAAGACAGTACAGTCCATGTTTCACAGTTTTCTCTTCTAAAAACATCGGGGACCAAGACGCATGCTCATAGCAGCATCCAACCACCATATGGGCATGGCAGCATTGTGACTAACAACGGAGACACAGAAGTTTTTCATAAATATCCTTGGAAAGTACCCCTCTTGCATCACACTGAGATGCAGAAGTGCTTTCCCGTATACCAATAATGGAATGGATGTAAAACGTGAAAAATCAACAGATCCAAGAGTTCCCAGAGATCTGTCCAATGAAGATTCTCACAAGTTAGTATTAATTTTTGATAAGGCTGGAAATGCTGAGGAAATTCCAAGAGACTGGAAGGGTCAGAGTAACAATGAGTTGCTTCATCTGATAACCACAGGGAAAACACAGAGGTTTTGCCCTCAGCTTTTTCAGCTGAAGGATACTCTAGCTTTAATCATTGCCCAGTGCCAGTCAACATGTGGAAAGAAGTTGAGTCAAGAAGACTTCTTCGTTCCTTGATTAGTATCCAAGCATAGGAGATAAACAGGGCAGTAATAGACTTGCTCACGTAGAGCGCTGTGTTCTGGTAGAAGTCAGCCCTTGAGGAGCAAACAGCAGCAAAAGGAATCTCAGAACAGTTGTTATGAAAGGGGAGAATCATGAGTTGAGGGAGTTTCTAACAAAACTCCGCAGAGACAGGGTCAGTACTATTTTGTATTCTCATCAAGGACCTAAAATCAAAAGTAGTGCTGTCAGTACTGGCAGATGCCAGCATCTGGTCGATCACTAAGTACCCACCCAGAAGGATGAGACCATCATATCAGAGCAGTGTGGATTCCACAGTCTGCTTGTTTGAACAAAATGGGATTAAAATACATGCCAAACTGAAAGGTCAGCTTCAGGGGAGAAGGAATGCAAGGAGCACTTCAAACAGAGGAATGTCTTTTGGGAAGTCACAGACCCCAAGAGGATTGCAAACTGCTGAACAGAAACTCCCAGGACATTTGGTTGCAACAAGAGCTGACGCATGTCCGGGATGTATAAACAGGAGTAAGGAAATTTACTGCTTACTTATGCTTCGAGGTGTGAGAAAGGAGCCTTCCAGAGAGAATCTGAGAAACTCAGTCATTTTTGCTACTCAGAAGGATTCCTTGCAATGCAAAAGTTCTTGTGGAAACGTTAATGTTGTTATGTAGATCTGCAGAGCTAGGGGTGCCCTATCTAGCCCAGACACTGACAGCAGAGGTTTCACAGCAGCGTGTGGCCCAGCATGGGCTGCAAACCTCAGCCTGGTCCCTGAATGCTCGACCAAACAAACCCTGCTGAGAGGACACTGCTGAGACCACTGCTCTGCTAGACGCTGCCTCATCTTTGTCAGCAACCTGGTGCCACAGAATCATTTCTTGCAGACAGAGAAGTTATTTGGGACAAAAAACATGAACCAGAAGAAAAGTAGGACTTGAAAATGCATGGAGCTGCCAGACACTTTAGAAATGAAGCAGGGCTTATTTTAAAACAAGGTTGTGTAACCACTTGGAAAAAAAAAACACTGCAAAAAGCAGGGGATCCTCCAGAAAGAAGAAGCCTTTCCAGAAAGTGTGATTCAGCCAAATCTTCATCACTGGCTCAAGACATAGAAAGCAGGAATAAAGAGGACTAATAGGTAGCCCTGGTCCTATCCCACATTTCCACCTTCTCATCAAATCCACTGATCACTGTATCTACAAGAGGGCCCAGCACTGGTTCATTTGTTAAGATAATTATTGCATTTATAACAACAGGACCCAAGAGCCCCCAGACGCTGTGCATGGCACACAGGCCCTCCAGAGGTGTTTTTCCTGGGACTCGCTCTACAGCACTGCCAAACTGCGGGCAACCTCCAACGGGAATAAGGAGCCAGAACTGCAGAGCTAAGGGTAACTGGAGGTTATCACCAGGAAACCCGGACTCGCAGAAGTTTCAGTCTTAATGATCACAATTAAATAGCTTGTGCACTCTCCTTAAAGCAAAATGGGAAATTGCGAAACGTTTGTTATTATTACGTTTTTAAAAAGTGAGGCAAGAAGTGAAACCAGAGCGGCACAAGGTGGTTTTTGGAGGCAGCGATGGGGCAGCTGCAGGCTGGCTCGGGGAGACTGGGCTTCCCTTCGCATCCAGCGACTTTGCCAGCCCACCCTCGCACAGCTGATCGGATCTGACAAGGTCGCAGCTCACACAGCCTGGCTCCAGACGAATGCCCTAAGGAGGGAGGCTAAGAGGACTCCCTCTCTTCCGCCAGACACTTCTTCATGTCACCTTTGGCACAAGAGCTTTCTTCTCTGCAATTGCTGTTCCAGAACAGGGCAGCCAGGCCCCTTTGCCCTACATCTGCCTCTTTATCCCTCTGAACAGTTTCGGGGAGATGCAGCTGGGATGGAGGATTCCACATGCAGGAACATCCATGCTGCACCATCCCTGTGGATATCTTCAAGGACAGTGGTACTTCCCTTCAGCTGAACTACACAGACTAATGAAACAGAGAGGGGCTGCTCTCTTTGGTATTGACTCAATAAGCATTACATATGCAGCATGGATGCAACAGTCAGCATTTCTCTATCTCTTCACAATCTCTCCAGACCCTCTTTTCTAAGAGGTCACAATATTCTTGGTAAACTAAGAGGAGGTTGTCAGGGAAAGCTGGCAAAGCATGTGGTCCTCAGGGGAGGAGAGAGGCTTGGTGGGAATACTCCTTCCCGGAGCAGCTCCACTGCTGAAGATGACGATCTATCTACCGCTTCTTTCCAAGACGGCATTTTCCTAAGCCAAGGGTTGTTCACGCACAGGCACTCAGCTCACTGTTATCTGGAAAGACAGCACATCACTCATAGTCAGCATCATCCAAGTCAGCTGAACCACTTCCCTCGTCTCCACAGGACTCTCTGGAAGGATTCTCTGGGACACCCAGCCATGCTCCTCTCTCATGGGAACTCCACCTTCTCCCAGCTGCAGGGAGTGTGGGCAGGACAAACCAAGCTGTTGAGAAACCTAATCCAGGATGCCATGTATGAGCCATCCCCATCCTGCACAAGATGGGCTCCCTAGGGACACTGAACAATGCAGCCAGGCAGCTTCAACCCAGAGCTCAACGCTGGTGAGAATCACATGTGTGAAGCAAAAATCAGACCAGTCCTGTACCTGCTGCACCCATGAACGAGGCAGGCTTCACACTGCACTCACAGGCAAGTCCCTTCAGTTCGTCTCCTTACTCATCTACTCTGTCTGCAAATGCTTACTCACTAGTTTACACCAGGAGTTTACATCAGGGGCCTGCTTGACAGCGAGTACAGCTGAGGATCACGTGGCCAGTGAAGGATCACGCTCTGCAGACTGGCTGATGGCTTCCTGGAGTAGTCGGACACTTCCCAGCTGCATCAGGCAGTCAGCACACCCCCACAGCAGCCAGGGCAAAGCTGTCAGAGCAAAGGAGACCTGGCAGAGCTGCTTGCTCCCCACCTCAGTTTGGGGCCAAGAAAGCAGCTCAGATGCACGCATGGTGGCAACTTGGGTAGGCCTTGTGGGGGGCTACTCCTCCATGGACTTGACTCTGAGGCTTCCCCCTGGTCTGCACATGTCCCCGGGGGAGGTGGCTCCTGTCCCCATCTCTACGGCAGATGTCCCAGGCCACAAAGAAGAGATGGGCTGTAGCCAATGGAGGATGGGGGACAGCACATGAAGACCAGGCCAGCTGTAGAGGGGACAGCTCAGACCACCACAGCTGTGCAGGACATGTGTACAGGACGCTCCCTGCCTTTCTCTCCCTATGTCAGAAAGCTTAAGAACTTCCAGGGATTTATTTTACAACACAGATGAGAAGTGTTGCATTTCACCAAAAGAGCAGTGAGGAAAACTGTTTAACGCTTAAAATGTCAGCATTTCTAGGCCAGTGGCACATGAACAGAAGGAGAACAGCATCTGTGACTCCAATGGATGCTGCTGCTCAGTGCAGGCTGACTGTGGGGCCATGGGTCACTCCAACCAGAGAGAAGAGAGGGATGGGATGGGAGAAGCGTCTCCTTTAACCCTGGCCACCACATTCCTCATCCTTTG
>NW_010183102.1:60552-62688 GCF_000695765.1 Mesitornis unicolor
GGAGAGCGAGTCACATCCTCTGTGTCACCCGACATCCTGCCCACACTCCAGACACACAGGGAAACCATCATCCATCACCGTGCCACAGCCCTGGCCTCCAGGGCCCCTCCTCCCCGTCTGGGCACAGGACTCACTGCAGCGGCTGAGAAGGGAGACGCACACACAGTCTTGGCTCATCTGCTCATACGCGGCTGGAGCAAAGGCGTCATCTGTCACATTCCCGAGCCATGCTGCACACCAGACCTCAGATGGCAGAGGCACACAGTGCTGTACCACTTGCTGAGGATGAAGCTTTCTAATCTGGCTCACTTGGGACGCCACAAGGGAAAAGTGGCAGCAGCACGCGCCTTGCCTGCTCCCCATCGCTGCAGTCAGCAGTCAGAGGACGCACGGCACACGGGAAGCCCTTCAGTAGCGTCAAGCTGACACAACCAGCCAAAACTATTCCCCCCTTGGCAGAGCCAGGATGATAAGTAGGTTGAACCCATCACTACACCACTTATCATAGATAAACTTCAAAGAACAGGAATGCTTTTGGACTCCAGCATGCTGAGAGAGGAACCAGGGAAGCTGGGAAGACCTACAGCATCCCCACCTAACCCCAATACTGACCACATTGCTGAGCGTGGTATCTAAATGCTGCAAGCACAGCATGGGAGCCTCCTAAGGCAAGACCTACAACACACCAGGGTTTAAGCTTTTCATTGTAAGGGATGACACGCATCCCCTGGGACAAGCTTGGCTTCTGCTGCAGCAGAAAGAGGTGGAGCAACTCCCTTCTGCTCAGGCATTGCCCTCCCACCAAGAACCCCCCATGGAGAAGGAGGAAGAGTGGCCGGGTGCAGCAAATGCCAAACATTCCCGCTCCAGGGAAGCCATGTTCCCTCTCTCCCACCCCCACTGCCCTTCTTGCAAAGCAAAACTTGATGCTTTCCCACATACACACGCTCCAGCTCTCCAACCTTGGCCACCTTTCTTTACCAGGGTTTAAGCATGTGATTTACAAGAGATGGAAGACTCCTGGAGCACCCTTGGCTTCAAGGCTGCCCCTCAGCCCTTCCCTGGAAATCCCTGTTTCTCCAGATGACAGCAGAATCATGCCTGGACAGAGATGGACAAAGCAGGCAGTTCTCTGCTAGGTGCTGCTCCCTGAGACATGCACCTCTGGGCATCCCCTCTCCAGCCTTCCATTCCCATCAGGCGCGTCAGACTCCTCTGTAGCTACTCCTGTTGCAAGAGGCCAGGAAGCTCCTCGTGACAAGAGGGATGGGCATAAAGGCTCTGGTGAAATGGCCCTTTGGGAAACCCTGGCCTCTTATCAGATTAGATACAGGCAGCCCAGGCTTCCAGGAGCAGCAGGTTAATCAGTTAATGGCTGAAAGGATCCTGGGTGATGTGATGTGCTGTGCATGCCGGGGGGCAGCCCCAGCTGCACAGCCCCCGGGGCAGCTGCTGCTTCTTCGCTGGGGCCAGATCTGGGAAAACATCTGTTCTGATAAAGACAGTGCTTTGCCAGGGAGGGAGCAGGCCCCAGCCCATCAGCTGCTCCTGGGGGGGCTGCCACTGCCCTTGCTGCACCCAGGACACGGCAAGGGACAGACACTGGGTTTAATGGCCTGGAAACCAATGGGAGGTTGGAGGGGGGAGATGTCTAATGCCCCTAGCCCCAAACAGGAGGCTTTTAGAGCTCAGCTGCAGACCTCAGGATGGCCCCATTGCCCCTCAGAGCTTGCCAGTGCCATAGGCAGCTGCTGCCGCCCATGGGGCCAGCAAGGGCTGCCCCAGCCTTGCATCCACCTGCCCCTCACAACCAGAGGGATAATCAGGCTGGGCTGTGCTCAGGCAAGGAAAAAGCCATAGAATTTTTGGGGTCTGGGGTGTGCACAGTACTGGGTCACATGCATTAGGGCTGCACATCACTTCCCCCCCACTGGGCAGCGCGATGCCCCCACACGGCTGTTGTAACCCCCCCAAGGAAAGGACACTGCAGGCACACATGGGACCAGTGCCCACGTCTAACAGGTACGAGCCTGGCTGCAGAGGAGCCCGCTTTGCCCGCCGGCGTGAAGGTGACTGGGCAGAGGCACCGAGGGCTGAGGCGGACGCTCCCTCCCGTTGCGCGCTTCCCGGTTCCTC
>NW_010183103.1:0-393 GCF_000695765.1 Mesitornis unicolor
TGTCTTCTGTACTTCTACACTACCTGTGGTTTTCGTTTATCCCAGAGTTGATTATTCTGGATAGTGAGATGTTTGGAAGTTTATTTCTGTGTGTTCAGCAAAAGTATTCACCAAGAAGTGCCTCGCAGCAATGAGTCCCCATCCAGGATTACAAAGAATAGTTTTCAGATGTAAAATACAGGAAAAGCGCCCTGTTGGTACAGTACAGGCACAGAACTGAGCTCTCGTGCGGAAGTCGCTGTCAGACACAGGAAATCATTTCGGCAGCAGCACAGCTTGTCTGCAGGCAGAGCAGGGAGCGGGCCTGTCTGATTTCTTGCTTTATTTGCAAGTCTCCTTCATCTGTCACCTGCCTCCTCCTCCCAAACGCTGCCCAATTAAGTTGTGCCTTCC
>NW_010183103.1:424-4751 GCF_000695765.1 Mesitornis unicolor
GCTGCAGAAATACAGTTGTTTTCTATCTTGTCTCCTTGGGCCACTGAAGTGTCTGAGGCTCTCTCTGAATTTACAAAGTCCATCTATATGCAGCTGATGTAGAAATGGTGTTTTTTTCAATAAATATTTCAGATTCAGATGCTACAATGTGGTGTTATTTTCCCTCTAGCTTTAACCGGATCGACATTCCGCCTTATGAGTCATACGAGAAGCTTTATGAGAAGCTGCTGACAGCTGTGGAAGAGACATGTGGGTTTGCTGTGGAGTGAAAAAAGCAACCAAAGGAAACAGATGCTAGCTCATGGACCACCAAATCAAAAGCTAGAAGAAGCTTGCTGTGAACTTCCTGCTAAGCTGTCTGAAGCATCGGGACTCTGGACAACTTAGAGACGGGGCTGTTTCCCTTCCGCCGCTGGTGGATGAGGGTGGGGGTAGGGGCTTTTTGTTGGTGGTTTCCAACTCTATTTTCTCCCCTTTGTTACAATAACCCCTTCCCTCTTCTTCCATCCCCCAGAAATCAAAACGCAGCCAAGTTCAGCATTTGGCTTTGGTTACACAGGATATTCTGCTAGATTTGTAACACATATTGTGATAGGGTCAGCGACCTGTGGGGGTTTTTTTAATAGGAGAATCAAAGTGTAATTAAGAATGAGCTTGATTTGCTGAGGACTTGCAACTGGTAGGTGTACCTGGGTAGTTCATCTTAAATCAAGCTTGAGCCCTTGTAGAGTCCGGCGGGCGCAGAGTGTCTGACTGGCACTGGAATTTGCATTGCACATTTTAAACACCTGTTGAAAAAGTAAACTTCTAGCAGAAAATACCTCCATATGAACATTTAACTGAAAGGTAAAGAAATCCAAGCTCTGCCTTAGCAGGAAGCTCCCAGTGGAAGCTGCGGCTCACCTTGAGAAAAGTGAAGGAATCTGGGACAGCTTAAATGGTGTTGTGTGATTTCTTTTTGGTTGTCCTGGCTGAAATCCAATTGTTTTGCACATGAAAACAATGATTTTCCTCCTGCAGAATTACTTCCCATAGTTCGTTCCGATGTTGCAGAGAAGCCTTGTGAGGAGGAGACCGAGGATAGAAATCTGTTCAAGCCCAAAGCTGCGATTTCGGTGCCGCCGTTTTACCCGAGATGTGTTTGTGTGACTTCGGAGTCTAAGACTCGCATGGAAATTGCTACAAGCTAAGTTAACAGAGCAGGCTTCTGCTCAGAAGTTTTTGGCCTTGGGAAAGGTTTATTTGGAGGTTGAGGTAAAAGGGTAACTGCACAGTGAGTGCATTTTAAATGTTAGGGTAAGCTGTTGGAATAATTTATTACTTCAGTTCTGTAGGGATGAAAATTTCTCCAGAAAGCCATATAAGGCTATTTTTTCAAATATCTGAAACTAATATTAAAAGGTTTGTTCTCTAACACATTGCTAAAACGACTTCCCAGGGGAAACAAAAGCAAATCGAATACGTGGATCACTAACAGTTTTCCAGTTTGCACACCAAGATGAGACAGTATTTTAACCAATAACACGGCTTCAGAAAGACCCAGTTACCCATCCAACACATCTAAACTTCAGTAAAGCAGACTCGCTTGTATAGGATTTTGTTTCTTTGGCAAGCCTGGTTTTTAGAGAGCTTCGTTACTGAAACACCTAACAGACGTTACATTTATGGAACAGTGCATTGAAATTCAGCTGTGGGTAAGAGCTCGTTCTTAGGAGATGTCTACTGGAATACTTCTATTTTGTCTTTTTTTAATTGAATTTGATAATAGCTTTAAACTGTGATAGGACAGAAGGTAGACACTTGTCAAAACCCTGGCATCTTTCTCTGTTTTGTTTGTGGTTTTCTTTTCGCCATCGACCATAACTCTTGTGATTTGTCGTTGGGAGTAAGGATTGCATTGGAGGTGTAAAACTGTACCATGTTGTGAGATTTGTGCGGGGTGGCTAAGGATGCTCGTCCTGCAAGACTGTACAGGAGAGGGGCGTTCAGACCCACGCTCTGGGGAACTCTCTTGGCACTTGGGGACCAGTTTCTGCAGTACCGGTTATTGGGACATAAATGAAAATATGTGACTTTTTTGGAAGAAAATAGATGAAATGCAACTGAGGAGGAGAAGCACCCGTATGGTCTTGGGGTGAGTAGCAGAACCCCCCCCAGCCCTGGCTTTTCGAAACGGCTGTGAAGTCGTACCTGTCCATAGAGTGTGTTTGATCCTTTCAGCGCATTTGAATGTGCAATAAACCGGTCAGATAGGAAAAATGCGAGATGGATTATTGCCCAGAAGCTTTGCATGCAGTCTCATGTGGATTTTTCACTAAAAGAGTTTTTTAAAGAAAACAAAACCAGATACTAAAGCCCACTATTTTAACAGAAATCCTCTCACGCAAGCTTGACATGCAGCACAACTGGCTCAGTAAAAAGCAAGCGAGGTGAAGGTGAAGGCCCTTGATTTGGAGATCTGTAGGTCAAGTAGCTTTATGTCAATGACACGGTTGGCATACGATAGTTCCTAATGTCTTTGCTAGGTCAGTGTTTTATTGAATGCACAAAATAAGAATAGGCAAGGATTGTTGTTTCGAAAAGTCCGTCTGTTTTTTTTGCTGTATTTAAAAGCCCTCGTCAAGGTACCTCCTCCGTGCTGACAGTAACGGGAATAGGGCACTGTCTTTTTAATTATTTTCATTCTCTTTTTAAACGGCTTCACCACCTCTCCCATCGTGTTGTCTTTGCAAATTCGTGCCACTTCAGCGACGATGAAGACATTTTTTTGTATTACTCCGTACACGCGTTTGAGCCAGGCCTTAAAGCTGCTCGGGTGGGTGGAGGACAATGAAGAAGTGAGGCAGAAGGGGTTTGAAGCCATGGCTTCAAGGCCAGAGGAGGACGAAATGCAAGCAGTGGCCTGAGCCACCGACTCTCGGAGGTGTCGGGAGCTGTTCGGAGGACCTCAGCTGTCAGATTTGTACGTTCATTCCCACTCGGTCCGCCAGCACTTGAACTGGTTGGTACTTCTCAAACTTGCCCAAAGAATAACATCGAGTCCGGCGTTCGTCGTGTCATTCCACGTTTCCACCTTGTGCACGGATACTCTTGGATCTGCCCTGAAGGAAACAACAAGGTACAGCTGTGTCTTTTGTTCCTGTCCTAAAGGCAAACCGAAAAGCTGGTCCATCGGCACAGGCCTTCAGTGCTCGCCCTGATACTGCTCATCAGCCTATATTACACGCTCAGGGATGTAGGAAACCACCACTTTGCTCGTGTTTTCGATCGGGAAGAAGTGAGACTGTTTGGTGAGTGTTAGCGCTAACTTGGGCATTACGTTAGACGAGACCCTGCTTCCAAAAGGCTGCTCCATGCTCCGGATGGTGATGTCGGCGTTGGCTCTGCAGTCCGTACTCGGTTCAAGTCGAGGTGGTTATGAAATCCAGCAGATTTTGTAAATTAGTGATCCAGCCACCGGGCCCTCTGGAGCCGGTGCCCAGGTTCAGGGCCGCGTGGCACAGCAAGTTCCCAGAAACACAGAATGGATCTGGTTTGGATTTGTTAAATTTTTTTTTGGTTGTTGTTGTTCCTCGACCACTTGATAATGTATTTTTTTAATTTATTATTTTGTAATGTCATGTTTAAGTATTGCTGCTATCCTTGTTATTCTTCCCACTGTTTTTATTGCAGATTTATTTTGTGAAAGTTGTACACTAATGTTTCATTTTATGTCTAAATCAAAGTATTTAAAGAAATACTAGTTCTATTTAATGTGGTTATGGAACCAGCTGGAATAAACAGTGATTGTATAGTAGGCTGGACCCAGGAGGTCATGTTCATTTTTGTTACATATGCAATAAACTCACAACTTTAAAAATCTCTGTATCTGCCCTTGTGTTTGTTAAAATTATGGAAGCCACAGGAAAAGCAATGTGCTCGCGATTAAAGAGTGTGGTAGGGCTGTGCTTAGCGTCGCTGGAGGATAAAGGCGGCAACAACAGAAAAATACTGCTTGCTTTAAAAATTCTGTAGATTACAAAATACTGAGTAAGGTTAAAAAAGTAAATCCAGTTTTTTGGACAGCGTTCAGTGTGATGAAGCTGTCCTGGTGTTAGCAGTGTCTGGGCCCTCATGAATATTGAGCATCGGTGTTTTTTCCCCAAAACTGGCTCACGCTGTTCTGATCTGTGGTGGCACAGTGGCTGTGGTAGCTGATTGGGTAGACAAGGTAGGGAACTGCAATGGATTTCACAGATTTATGTGGACTGCCCAGGTAAAAGTCGTCCTTTCCAGGCAGAACGCTTTGTTTCATTCATTCATTCATTCATTTAATATGGCCAAATGC
>NW_010183104.1:0-13591 GCF_000695765.1 Mesitornis unicolor
AATAATCTTACCCACGAGGCGACCCAAGTGGGGGGGGATGGAGAGGGAGCGAATTCTTTAATCCGTCCAGTTCATCGGTGTAGTTCCGAGTTCATCCTGTCCCCATGTAAGTTACCTTGGCCAGCATTCCGACCAAGGGGGAAGGTTCTCATCACTTCATGGCTGGAGAAGTAACTCCCCCGTTCTAGCATGAATCTTAGGGTTTTTATGCCCTAATGTACGTGGCAGCAGGCAGGAGGATGCCTGAGTGGACTCAAATTTCTGCATTACATCACCAGGGCATACATGTGGGTGGGGATGACTGTAGACAATCTTATTGTTTATGTTAATGCCACAAAGTCCATTAATTCACACCTGCATGGCTAGAGGTAATGGCTCCTTCATGTGGGGCAGAAAGAAATTGAGGATTGGGACCATGAGGCCTTCGCCTCATTTCACACTCCTCCAGGCATCCAGATAACACCAGATAGTGATGGCTGCCACCTTGCCCAGTGCTTGCCACCTCCCCAGTGCTTGGTTTGCAGGCATGCAGCTACGTGGCTTGGAATTTGTGACTTTTTTTCTCTCTCTCTCTACAGGCCCCTATTGGCTGAGGACCCCAGCTTCCCTGCCTTTCACCCCCACTGTGCAGTCCTGGAGCCATCAGGGCGAGGACCTTTGGCACTGCTTTTATTGGGTCTTTCTCAGGTCTGGGTGGGTGGATGCATCTGCCATACTTGGTTATATCTTTAAAATGTATAGGAAGATTCTGTGGATCTGATCAAAATACTATTTTCAGAAGACAGACAAAGATCTCAGGATTATATTAACAAATACTTTTGATAGCAGCGTGTATTCATTCCTTACCAAATGAATGTGGTGCAGAATGACTGGGTGAGGTTGTGGTGTCTCAGATCGCTTGACCGAGCAGGTATCTTGTGGTATACTTTTAGACCTAAGACATAATTATTAATTTCATTGTATCTTTATTTTTACAGATGAAAGTATCCGTGAAGCTCTGAAGAACTCTTTGAAGTATCTGAAGAAGCTGCGAAGCTGGCATCACACCCTACCACCAAGATGTTTCAAAGTGTGCATGTTGCATAACTTGTGATGACAGAAAGAGGAACTAAAGACACAGCACATTTTAGGCAGTGCTGAAAAATGTTAAGTGAAGATATCTTCAGAAATCTGAAGCAGTATTTTTTGTACTGTCTCTTGAGAGGAACCTTTGCAGTAAACTATTACTAAATCTCCACCCAAATTTTCTTCCAGGAGCAACTAGTTGCTTCACTTGAAAATGAAGTGAGAGAGTGAATTAATGTCTACATAGCATGGGTAATTGATTAATATTTAATTAAGTCACTCAACATTGTGAAAATTAACTGGGAAGTTAAATAATTTGACCATGTACAGTCACCGGATGAGTCAAGAAATTCCGTGAGGATAACTGGTTCACTGAGTTGAGCTCTAACTAGATTACTACAAGTAACTTTTTTCATTGCTGTCAGTGTTTATGAAATCAGGCACAGTTCCCAACCTTATAGTCCATGCAAGAAGACACACCATTCCTCCCCTGAGCCTGCTCCTCAACACCTGCAGGCCTGTTCTAGGATGCAGCAAACTGGGATTTGTAGCTCCAGCTTTCTGCAGGGTAAAAGGTTTTAACATCTGTTAAATTTTCAGGTTGGGTGTCTGTCTTTTTGTTTAAATTAGGACAGTATTTTAATTGAAGTATTAACAACCCTTTCGTCTCTTCCAGTGGGAAACGGCTGTCATACATTCCACGCGGTTATCCCAGATGGTAGTACACTGCCCATATTCAAGTATTTTTCTTTTGGGATCTAAGCTATACTTGACTAATATGTATAATTAAACACATGCACACATGTGCTTAGTGCCTGTGCAACCAGCTATTATCAGCAATTATGCTGGAAAGAATGACAAAGTTTATGTAGAATTGTTTTAGTCAAAAAGCTGTTGACAGAGTCAGCTTCAGGCTTCCCGGTAATGTAGGCAAGTGGTGTCAGAACAGGTAGTGGATGAGGAAGGCTGGAAGGAGTTTACTGGGTCTGAGGTGCTGATGCTGAGGTGGAGAGAAAAGCTAAGAAGGAAAAGGAGGAGGTCTTTACTGTGGGAGAAGAATTCACCTGCCACTACAATTGAGAGGAGGTGATAGGGGTGGAAGGAAAGTTTTACAAAGAAAGGGAAGTTTCAGGGGATTTGAGTGAATGGAAAGTATCTTACTCCATTTTTATTCATTTTGCCCAGCTCCAGCTGCCAGCCCTTTTGTGTAACCTGCATATGCATAGACTATTTAAAAAATGCAAACATTCTGGCAGAAGTATTACAAACTACTCTCCCAGTATAAAACATTGTGTAGATAAAGGTCACAGTCCACTTCAGGCTAAATGCTAAGTAAAAATGGCTGGCTGGAAATTTCGTAAGGAAAATATAAATCTAGTCAAACAAACTTTATTGGAAATAGTCCATTTTATAGCCAAAATGTGCATATCTAGGGGCCTGGAATCATAATATCTGAACTGATCTCTATTGTATTAATGCAAAGAGAAAGAAAGAGTCTTCCAAGTTGCTCAGCCCTGAGGCATGCAGTATATTAAGGTGCAATTAAATATTAACACCTTGAGTTGCTCCCAGAAGCATATCTGAAGATATGGAATCTGTGCAATCTTGGAAGCCCTGCAGTAATGTGCTGGTTTTGACTACAACTTCTCAACAAGACAACAGCTGCTTTACCAGCTGTAGCTTCCCCATCTTTTTCAAAGTAGTGAAAGTTGTGTAGTCAGGCAGTGTGAAAGCCAGAAAAATATCAGTGGTTGTGTACATCTTTGTATAATGAGTAGTTATTAGAATTAGTGTGAAATCCACATAAATCCAAATCTAAATTAAATAATCAGGTGGCCAGTAGAACCTTCATGCTGCAAATTTCTCTTAAAAAAAAAAATTATTTTGCCAACCGTGTCAGTAATGGAAAATATGATCAAGATACAAACCTTTTTTTTCAGCAAACCAGTATCATTGTAACTGTGTGTCACAAGGTATTGAGGCTAAACTAGCAAAGTTTTCTATCTTATGCTCTTTCTGCCTCAGAAGATGCCAAACTAGTAGAATTTTAAAAGTTAAAAGGTAAAACCCTATCTAGCTTCGCTTGCAGTTTGGAAATCTTACAAGGAAAAAGGAAATAGGATAATAAAATTGCTTAGACAGGATACAACAGTGCAGTCCAAAGTCAGTTTTTCACTATCTTGGAAAGCAGACTATTAGTCAAATATATAATGAAGGGGACATAAGCTAAAGCAGGGTTGCCTGCCTTCAGGAAGAGTTTCTAGGTTTTTACAGAACAGCATCACATTGCAGAACAGGAAAGACATCTCTTGCTTGAAAATGTAAGTGAAACTTTTTTCTAACTCTAAGTGTTCCTCCAGTGATTAATTGCAGGCAGCGGTACGTCATTAGGAAGCAGTGTTCATATCAGTCACTTTGGGTCCCATTTTGAGACTTGGCGTTTTGTGTCGCCAAAACACAAATTATATAATATAGAATTATATAATCCTAACACCTATCTCAGGGTTTTGGACTTCATTTGATATGCTTTAAGAATATAAATGCCCATGTCCTGGATTCTTTGCCTTTAAAGTTATATAAACAATTAAGCAAGAACATCTTTTGAGTTCTACAAGTTCTGCGAAACTCAGTAATAACCAATATATGTTGCCAAAAAAAAAGAAGAGAAGGAGTGGAGCCAATTAAATAGAGTATGTAGGAAGAAGAAATTTAAGGTAGAAAAGGAATGCTGAAATCTCTGCTTCTGACATGTGCCTCTGCAGAAATCAAGGGTATCATTATATAGCCACTGTAAATAACCTGCACTAAATTAATATGATAATATGAAAGAGAATGTCTTACTCCAGTGGCTAAACAGAACAATCATGGCATGTATAATTTCACTTTGGCCAAGTAAATGATCCAAACAAGCACCCTGATGTCTTACTGTGCAAACCAAGTTGATGGCTTATAAAGGGGACTTATAAGAAAGATGGAAACAGACTTTTTATGAAGGATTGGATATAAGGAAGAATTTTTTTTTTTACAGTTATGATGGTGAGACATTAGAACAGCTTGCCCAGAGAAGTTGGGGATGTCCCACCATTGTACATAGTCAAGGTCAGGTTTGATGGCACTTTGGGCAACCTCACCTAGTGAAAGATTCCTCCACTGATGGTAGGAGGGTTGGAACCAGATGGTCTTTAAAGGTCCCTTCCAACCCAAACCATTCAGTGATTCTATCATTCTATGATTCCATCAGTCTGTGTAAATTTGAAAGAGTCTCAGCTCATTATAGGTCAAGCAGTGGTCTGACATTACACATCTAACACATACTGGTCCTCCAAAAAACTTAAGATGACCCTATGAAAATGATAGAGATTCTGCTTTGAATACTGAAGGGCCAAAGAATTATGCAGCTTCATGGATTCTGTGGCCAGAGATTTAATGCCTACAGATTCTGTGTCCGTAAGTTTCAATAACAGAAATAATTGACTCTTTCTTACACTTACATATGAATGTCTTGCTTTGTCATGTTTAGGCTTCCATCTCCTTTCCTTGCCTCATCTCTTAAAGAATATATACAGAGAGGAAGAAGAATGTTTTCAGAATATAAGTAAATATCATTTATGATTCAAGTAACATTATTGGCCCAAAATTTCTAGTCTGAAATAGTTATTAAGGAATTATGATAGCATATAGAAAGAATCCAGTTAATTTTTTTTTCCTCTTTTTTCCTTTTTTTTTTCCTCTTAAAACTACTAGAAAATCTAATATTTTTTAATCCCAGGTCCTCTTTAAGTATAAGAATTTTACGAGAATTCCTAATCATACTATTAATTGCTATATTATTATGCCTTCTTAGATAACACAATACTGCTGGTTGGAGTGGCCAAAACCTTATGTATCTGATAGAAAATAATTTACAAATGTATAAAGGCAATGTAAAGTTACTGTATAGAGGGGAGGAAGGATTTAGCCTTTTCCCATTTTTCTGTTATTATACCAGTAGTAACTCAGAGATTTTAAGGTAACAACTAAAAGTAGTTATGAAAGTAATATATCTGAAACAGTTTGGAAAAAAATACGGCAGACAGTTGCATATGTAAAACTGGGCTATTACCAAAGGGACTGTTAAGTTTGCAAACTTGAGAACATATAGAGAGGAGAAAAATACTGAATCAGGCAAATTAAGTTTTATTAACTACTGATGCTTGAGTGCTTTTATTAAAACAAAAAAAAACCCCAAAACTCTCCACAAAATAAAACAAAATAACAAAAAACCCCAAACCCAACAACTTAAACTATGGAATATCTTCACTCTGTTCTTTTTATTATCACTAAGCTTGAAATAAAAGTTGCTGCCACTAGAGATCATTGTTGCTCTTTGCAGAAGACACCAGTGTTGTGTTTATTTTAGAACATATCTCTATGTGCAGTTCTGTTCTTCATAGAATGCACTTCATAATATCAAAACAGAAACATAAGCAGAAATTACTTTCAGCTCAAGAATTTATTCTGTAAAATTTAATGGTACGATAGTAGCAAATGGAGTCCTAGATGTCTCTCTGCCAACATCAACATATCACGGATGCCTTGAAATACCTATAGGTTGGACTATGTCAATGACAATTAGTCTTTAAAACAATTATAAACTGTTTCCTTTCAATCACATAATTTTAATGTAATTTATCCCTTTTAAAAAGCTCCTTCAGCATTATCTATTTAATGAAGCAATAAATATTGAGAACATTTCTCCAGTTTGATATAAAATATTTTTGTAAATATATCTTTCTCTTTCTACAGTGTATTTATTACAAAGTTTGTATCTGCACCAAAAATTTTAATGCACTATCAGTTCTGCTGTAGATTCTTACTTTTCTGAATACCTGTGAAATTTCGGTTTTGAATCATCATACAAACAGTGAAGTTAAAGCAAAAACTCCTATGGAAATTTTATTAGAGTCAAATTGTTTTGGATATAATTCTCTACATTGCAGAAACATCAAAAATATAGTAAAAATACATAATGTGAGAATAAAATAGAAAATACTTACCTGTTTTTTTCCCCAGTTTTTGCTCAAGTGAAAAAAAAGCCAAAACTCACAGATACAGTGTCTGCAATGGAGACACAGATTAAGTCCTCAGTTCTCTAACCAATGTTTCGTTTGAGTTGAATAAAGCCAGGAGTGAATGATATTCATATTTCTATAGACTGGTATTCAAAAATCGTAGAGTACAATGCTTGTTTTCTTCTTTACCATGGCTGGTTAAAGTGTAGCCACCAATAAGCAACTTCAGGTAAATGTCCTTGCCATTTAGCAACAGTTGGATATAAACAACTGTAATAAAATATTACAAATTGCCTTTTCCCCTCCCTAAAAAAAGAGTGACAAAGTAATCTTCTCTCTTTCTAAGAGCTAGAAGTATTTTGTGTAATAAATTTTTATTTCTCCATCAAAACAGAGGCCTGAAGATAAATTTCAGGAAACATTATCTGCAAAATATAAAGGGGGAAATTTCAAATTATAATTGATCAAAGGGGTAACTATGCATATCAACCAAACAGCTAAATCCTATAGTACATTAAAATAATCCCAAGTGTGATATTGGCAACACTAACTATACTGACTTCTGAAGTATGAAGGATTTTTAATTTAGGGCTCCCCATGGTGATATGCTGTTTGTTTGTTGATGATTGTTGATTGTTTCAGTGATGTATTTCCAAATATGTCCCTAATCTTTTGTTATGTTTTTGTCCTCTTGGGATGTATTTCTAATTGATTTAATATGATACATGTACCATTTAATTGTATCATGTTTTAGTTTTGAGGTTTTGCCAAAATTTTTCCTAAACGTTTTTATAACTATTTACATTGGTTTTCAAAATCAAGAGTGCAATCTGGAATAAGTTGAAAATAAGCTCATCATGTACAAGCTCATTGCACTGTGCTTAGGTCTGTTCCAGATTGGTTGGTCTGATTTGATTTGTGTAATACTCAGATAGGACGAAAGGCCCTTGTAAGCATTATACATTTCGTGTTCATGATTATATACATAAAGCACTGACATTCAAGCCACATAACCACACTTTCTTCTCATTTTTTCCCTTGCTGCCTGTTACTATTACAGACTTTGAGGTCTTTTTTCAAGCAAGGCCTTTGATTCTTTGGAAGGTTGAAAAGACGTATGAGCTAGCCAACTTACAGGTAAAATGGCAATATTCTTTCACAAAATCATTTAAAGATATAATTTATTTGTCCTTCTAGGGGAAAAAAAAGTTATGGCTTCTGTATTGATTTGCTAGCTAGTAAATGTGTTTTAAATATTTTACTTTAATTTGAGTTAATTTTGAAGTGCATACAAGTCCTTCCTAATGTCAAGATATCAGAAATTTTAGGCCCTGATATAACCAGGTGTTTATGTATATGCACGTTCCTTACACAGAGATACATGAAGTCAAATTGCTATGTTACACAAGTAAAGGGACCAGGCAAATCCTGAATATTTTCTGTAAGACTAAATTTCTCCTCACCTCTCTCCCCCCATTCAAGATAGAGGATTTCCTAGTTTGCAGGAAGAATTCAGTGTGGAAATTCAGCATGTTTTCAGACTATACTGCCTCTTCAAAAAGAAACTAAAACTTAAAAGACCTTTGTGACCCTTAGAGAAACAGAGAAGAAAAAATACATAAGAAACAGAAAGTATTGGGAAAAAAAAGAGTAGGTTTTGCTTTCCTACCTTGTCATTTATTAATATGTCCCAGAGGTAACAAATATGCACAGAATGATCCAGTCAACAAAGAAAGAAAAGACAATGAAAAGGAGAATCAGAACTTCAGATAAAAAGAGATTAGTCTATTAATATTAAGTTAATCTTTGTATTTTAATGCTTTCAATGTGGTTTAAAAAAATGGTTAGTAGATGCCGAAACAGCAATTGTCATATGGTAGTAGAAATCTTTGGCATTCTTTGATATTCTCTTTCATCTCTTCTTGGCTTCCTGCATCTTTTGCATACAGTCAAGATTCAACAGAAAGGCCTAGTAGAGTTTAAGTTCCTTCTTCACCTTCACACTAACAAGCAGGGGTTTAATTAAAAATCGCAATGAAGAATCAACTAAAGTCTGCACAACATATTTCATGGTAATAACACTATTCATAATAGATAAATAAAGCACACATGCTTGCTTTATTACTTTGTCTTTGCATTGCCCATTAAAACAGTTAAAATCTACTTCTTTTTCTAAATTAACATTACTGCTCTTCTGATGTTAACTAAAAACAAAAACGAAGAGGAACACTTTTTTTCTGCTTTATAAGCCTCCTCTATATCCCAGACTGTTGAGACACCTATTCTGG
This sequence comes from Mesitornis unicolor, assembly GCF_000695765.1. NCBI lineage: Eukaryota > Metazoa > Chordata > Aves > Mesitornithiformes > Mesitornithidae > Mesitornis > Mesitornis unicolor. The sequence goes on from NW_010183104.1 coordinate 8,405, forward strand.
GGGACAATAAATACAAAGCAAGTAAATTACAATATATCTTTTGATATGGATTCTTGATGTGAGTCATTATAATTTTAACAGATGCTACATTGTTTGATGAAACATTTTAGATTCTGAATGAAGAGTCCTTGAAGACCAAGAATGAAAATAATGTCTTACATGTGCAAAATAAATCTGACTTCTCAAGTACAATAGTCATTTACTGCTATCCAGAGTGCTGTGCAATGCAGTCATCACACAGTTCATCAACAGACAATAGATGATAATTCTTCTTCTTTGTGAAAGAATTATCTCCTCATATTTTATAGATGTTGGGGCAAATCCTTCAGTCCTTACTCCAGGATTGATTTCTCAGACCTTACTCATAGTAGATAGGAGTACTTCAAACCATGCCAATGAAATACTGTTAACTCCTTCCTTAAGATGAATAAAGATACCAGTTCTCAGGCAAAGGAGAAAATTGAGATGTGAGCAATGAATGAGAATTTTGGCTGGTAAGAAACAGAACTTTTAATATATGTTGAAACTATTCACTTCATACAGGAACAAACATAATTTAAGTATATTATATTTGACCTGACCTTTAAAGCGTTTCTTGAAGAGCCTGTAAGGATTTGTGTTAATGATCTGAAAAAGAACCAGAGTTCTCTTACTGCATATTTTCAAAATATTTATTGCCTGTGAAAATAACATTGGGTATGTTGTTTCCATCAAAGTGAGAAGTTCAGATCCTCCTTGTACACATTATTTCTTCTCACTTAGCAATTCATTTGACTTCAAAATTACATCAAGATATGTAGTATATTTGTTTATGAAAGTATACAGCAATAAACCCTTATAATTTCTATCAGTCTTTAATAAATATTAGAGTGAATAAATTACAAATAGTATCATTTTGAGAAAAAAAATCTGAAGGATATTTATGGAAATGAAGGATGAAGGAAATGAAGGATAATTTATGGAAATGTAGCACCGTTTTATATCACAGTTAACATGTTAATATCTAGAATTAATCTGTAAAATACTGTCTTGCCCTATTAACTCCTTGGTGTAACTTGTTTCTACTTTGAGTCTGCATACTCTTTCATGTTTTTTGAGTATAAGATTAAGCAGAAAACAATAGTACAAGACCTATGTTTACAAGAGCCTGTTGTGTCAAACATGTTATTTCAGGTTTTGAACTATTTTTCTTAAATTTTAGTGTTAAAAATAAAGGGTATTTCTAAGTAGGAAAAAATGTTACTTGAAACAAAAATCACCAAATGGAAATACTGAAATAATGACAGAAAAAATTCACACATTTGAGTAAATTTATCCAATAAACTAATATTCTAGCTGTGTTTACAAATGAGCCCTTCTTCAGCAAAATGCATATTAAAATCTGTATATGAAACACCTCTTGTGTTAAATTACAATGACTGGTAGAAGGCAAGAGGAAGGTCACTGTAGCTAATAAACATAGTTATGCAAATGTGTTATTGTGAGAAGGCACTGAGCAGGGTTAAAAATTGTGCTAAGCCGGAGGTCAATCAGAAATTCCATGTGTCTTTCTGGCCTTGAAGTCTATAAAAATGAGGAAGTAAGCAAGGAAAAAAAAGGAGATAAAAGGTTTGTTTTTCGTTTTTGTTATAGGTCTGTTTGATGAACAAAAAAAAATTGGTAGGAAAAATATGTCACTAACATATTTTCATCAGAAAAAAACCCACCTTAATGTAGTAAAATATTTGTAAATTTGACATATTTTCAGATCTTTCTGTAGCCATCAAGCACTGAGACACCTAGTAGCCTAAGATTCTTCAGTTCTACATTCCTCAGAAGCTCCCTGATCCAGCATCACAGTGACTAGACTGATTTCATTTGTAGTGCTCATTTTAAGCATTTTACTTATATTTAAGTGGCTTGTTCCTTAGTTTGTGAATAGATTTTGTTTCAAAGACAACAGACAGAAGAACAAGCCATAGCTGGGATCTACTGAGTTTGTCTGTGTAATTGTTACTGTTTTGCTCATGGGCAGTAGACAGTCAATAATGCTGATGGGGGCCAGCTAGAGTAGACAACAACCATAGTGGATTCATATACTGGGGTTTATTTATGAACCATAAAGATGAGAACTTTCACTCTGTTCATTTATTGCACATGCTTGCTCAGTTTCCCCAGTATTACAGTCTCTAGATTTCAGCTTCGCCTCTGTGCAGTGGGTTTCCTACTGGTCTGAGAAGGTCAGGCAAAAAGTAATTTCTTTTCACACTGTGCTGCTGCTGGCAGTTACCAGTCTTGAGAGTCACCAGGCAAGGTCTCTGGGAATTCCCAGACATTCTTCTCCATGCATCTGTCTGATATCTGGGATCTTCTCAGATCTTTTCTCCAGCAGGGATTTTCACCTTCTTTCAAGGACGCATCCTGTTCTCTGAAGCTGCTTTTGGTTTTGATAAATCCTTTTTTCTTTGTCTCCTTTTCTTTTCAGAATGGTCTCTGGTTTTCCTGGTCTAAATATGCTTCTGTATGCAGAAACACAATGTCTGCTTAGTGTCCTAGCTGATGGTTCTGTCTTACGCTTCTTTATTAAACAGAGGATTCAGGAAGTGCCACTTCTGTTTAGTCGAAATGGTATCAAAATTTACAGCTAGCCTGTATCAGTTGCAGCAAGGATGTAGCAAGCTTCCACTTAAGAATTCAAAAGTTCAGTTTTGGACACTCAAGCTCCATCTCCCCCATAACACACATACAAAATTACCTGTTGCCTGTCAGTGTTCACTGTCTCTTTTGTTTGTTTGCTTTGGTTTAGGGTTGTTTTTTTTTTTATTTTGGGGTGGGTTTTTTTGCTATTTTACTACAATATTCTATGGTCTGAATGAGTACCAGGAGCTTGTTTCTGCCAGTGGAAAAAGTAAGACCCCATAGATGGAACAGGTGAGGAATTGTCATTTTGATCTCAAGCCTTTGTGGATGGTTGATCAGCCTGTTTGAGTAAATGGCAATATACTGAGTTTTCCTAATTTTTACACCATTTTTAACACTTCATTGCACTGTACAATTACTTATCAGAGGTTCCTTTCACAGTACCCACAGAGGTTCTACAGAGTGAGGCAAAGGTTGATATTCCTTCTGACACCCATCTGTGCAATGCCTGCTGTGGGAATCAGAGCTCCAGGAGGTCTGTGCACTAATCCTTCACCCTGGCAGGATTTCATTTGTACTGTGTGTTACAAATAAGGGAAGAAAACCACTACTCTGAATTTTCCTTCCAGGTTCATACAGTAAAAGAATGATGAGCATGAAGGACATACAGAAGGGTATTTCACCAGCCCAGTGAGTGACATGCAGGAAAACCCTATCACTAAGTGCTGCATTGAACACAAGAGGCACTGCAAAAATTAGATCAAATACAGAAGAGAACTGACATATGCAGTTAAATGAAGGAATCTTTTTCACTTTGGGAGAGGGAATAAATTAACTATAATATTTTCATCCTACAGAGAAGAGTTTTGGAGTATAAGTAAACAATGAGAATGGTTTTCCTCAATTCTTCTTATAGTCTCTCTATGTGTCTTTCTCCGAGAATAAATGATGCTGATACATGAAACTGGAAAAATGTCTCTGAAAGTACATAATGAAGGCATGCTACTGTCATTTGTTATATAAAAGGCCTTGAAGCAATACATTACCTTGTCTATAGGTGGCAGCAGAAGACTAGGTCTCATGTACAAATACTCTAAATGGAACAGTGTTTAAAGTTATTTGTACACTAAAGATGAATATTCTCTTAATAATACATGAACATTATTTAACAGGAACTATAGAGTCAATAGAAGGCAAACAATGACTGCCCCTCTCCAAAAAAAAAGCCACTGCAGCCAGAACTAGTCCTTTTCTTCAATGAAGTGAAAAGCTCGTTCAATTTGCTCAGCGTGGGAGTCTTTATCATTTTAACTGGATAGCACAATAGATATTGATAAAAATAAAAGTCTTTTAACATAATAGCAATGCAAGACAATGCCAACAAAGTGTCTTGTCTGTCAGCAATGACCATTAAAAATGTATTAAAACATGCATTCAGCTCTTTTATTTCCTAAAAATAAAAAAAGGTTGGTAAGTGCTTACATGCAAAAACCTTCTCATAAGGAAAGAAAGGAAGAGAGACAGGGAGCTCAAGAAGGAGGCCACCAGATCTAGGCACAGAAAACAAAAGCAAAGTAAAGGAAAAGGGCCCATGAGACTCAAAAAAGGACAGCTGAACAACTAGATTAAGCCAGAGAGGAACATAATAACTCCAAGCAATGGAATAGGCTTCATATATGTCTGGGCAAAATATCATTTAACACTTCTGTCTGTCTATAAAAATTATTTTTTTTTTTACTCCACTATAAACGTTTGTTACTTTCTAGAATAGAGGTGTTGTTCACTAGAAGGAATTACTGGTATTTCAAGTAAAAGATGCATTTGTGCGAAACTGTAAGCCTTTTAACTGCATAGTAGTAAACAAAGGGAAAAAAAAGAATCCTCCATGAAAGCATTGCCTTGCTTTCACTTACTGACCCTGCTAAACTGTTTTGTACATAAATGAAGTATACATGGTGGATTGTCTAGTAAACAAAAAGGATAGCTTTCACTGTGGGAGAATGGTGGGGAGAGAAGATGAAAGGATCCAGTACAATCCATAGCAAGATTTTCTGATGAAACAACTAGTGAGGAAGAAACTATTGTTTTACAGTGCTTCACAAGGTTCAAAGCATACATATTTAAACTTGCAGATGTAGGTTGTGCAAAATATTAGGGACAGTACTTGCTAAACTCAGTTTGCTCAGCTATTTCTTCTTTTTCAAAAAATCGTAAGTCCTGTAAATCCTTAGAGCCCACTGTCTAATTATACTGGGCATCTTGTATATCTTCTCATTAAAAGCTAACCTCCTATTTTAATGACTTCGTTGAAATCCTTTGAAGATCAGACTATTAGTAACTGAATGTTGTATTCTGAATACCCCTTCATGCTGCCCTCCTCCTTTTTTTCTTTCTGAGCTTTGGTCACTTCTTTTCTCTTTTTTTTTTTTCTTTTCTTTTCTTTAAACCAATTTTAGATGCCCTGACTCCAAGTGAAAAATACTGAGAAGTTTCATTTGAAGGCCACTTCTGCACCCTGACAGAATGGGTCAGTCTGAGTTAAGTGTTTAGGTTGTTTTTAGCTAATGG
>NW_010183104.1:13622-22619 GCF_000695765.1 Mesitornis unicolor
GTCTCTTATCTATTTAGCTGAGGCAGTTGCTGAACAGATGTATCTTTGACACAGTGTAGTACTTACAGTACCATATCTTTTACAAATTGGGCTATATTCATTCCTGGGATAATTCCAACTGACTTAATTCAGATTATACAAATTATTAATGGGTTTGGGTTTCAGATGGACTCTGGGTTTCAGATGATAAACCCTCTCCCAGTTTCATATTTAAAGGATGTATTTTCTTTGTCATCAGTTTCTGGCTAGGATGGTTCTGGTTTGGACAATCATTTTGGTTCACCATTTGAGTCTTTGGGTTATGTCACACAACCAAAGGTCTTGGACAGTATAAGCTTTAATAAGGGGTTTAGAAACCAAGAATTTTTTTTTCTTTAATTTGCTTCTTTCAAAACTTAACTTTTTCAGATTCTTTACAAGCACTTTTAATGCCCTTCTCTATATTTTCCACAAGCATTTTAGTCATAACTGTTACTTCAGTTCCAAGTGTTCTCTTTCTGTATTTTAGGTTTTTTTAATGTCAAGAGAATAAAGAGTACATTCTTCATTCCATATGGACACCTCTGGGATCTCTCTCAAACAGACAAGTAAAATTCTAGCACTGAAATAAATAATAAAATGTTGTTTCTGTTGGAGGCAAACCTATAATTCTTTTTCTTCTTTTTGTCATCATAAACCAAAACATAGGTTTTGCATGGATTTTTTATTACAAAACCAAACATATTGACAATAGTATTTAAATAAGTGGAGAGGTGTAACTAATATATAATTTATTACATTTGTAAAATGTATACATGTAATAATTCCTGTGTTATTTAGTAGATCTTATATACCTTACCATAACAGAATTCAGAGAGGGCCATAATGTGGTACTCTGACTTGAAACAAATGGTACTTAACTGCATAAGCATTCTCATTTATTCCAGTCAAGGTGACATGTTTTTTATCCAAAGAAAAACACATATGAATCTTCCTTATTTCCACATTGAAAGATGAAAACATAACTTGCTAAGAAAAACCTAAAGTTTAAAATTCATTACAAATTATCCTGGAAATTATATTTTGTTTATTTTGACAGGTGCAGAGAAAAATTCATAAAATATTTCATCTCCATATTGGACATAATGGGAAATAGGGACATTATTTTGACACATGGTTTTACTAACAAGTTTCGAGATGAAATATTGCCTATCATGGAAAATATACCTATTCACAAGCAAAAAATAATAATAATAATTAAAAAATTTCTAGCTTTAATAAAAGCTGGGATTTACTGATTAAATAACATTTTCTATTCAAGAGATTCTCTACCATAAAGGCCTTTATTGAAAAGGTCTGATGGGCTGAGAGAGAAGTTTTATTTATTTTATAGGTGCTTTTCTTAAGTACAATTCCCTCATGCCTAGAATAAAACTGGAGTTAGGAAAGCATGAGTGGAGCTCTTATTGAAACAACTCTGCATCAAAACATAAATAACTTTCTATTAGCCATGTCAGTAGGTTAAAGAATAGGTAGGCGGAATCCAAGCAATTATCAGGGAAACATTGGAACATTCTTCAAAACAACCCTGACCTTAATAACTTGTTTAAAGATCTTCTCCTGATGGCTTATGGAAGAAGCCCAACTTAAAAGACAAAAGTGTACTCTTAAAGTGCATTGTTCATCACTGTAGACCCTCAGTGGCATAGCTACCCGATGGCAATTACTTTTGTGATGACTATGACCATGTAATTCAACCCCCAAATATAAGTGTTATTTTATCAACCTATTAGAGGAAAAAAAATCCTCTCCTATTTAATGAATAATAATGTACACTACAAAGAATGTTTCAGTAGTGTATCCATCCAAATGTCCTTGCACTCCAGTTAGTGTGTGGATCAAACCACAGAAATTATGACAGAACAAATGTGTAAAGAATCTGCTTTTCATTAGTGCAAATGATGAAGCCTCTTGGCAAGCTGAATACACTACAGTGGGGGAGATTCTAATCTGAGGTACTCAGTGTACAAAGCTTCTTAGTTCAACAGCAAATGTGTTTATGAGCTGCTGAAGCCACCTATTCAACACCTCTCAGGTGCAAGGACTCATCCTTCTAAAATGATGAAGTTTTTAAACGAACGAAGAGGATTTTCAGTCACAGTTTCTTTCCACAGGACAGGCAGAAGCAAAACCACCACTAAAAGTTAAGTTTATGTATTTAATTTATGAATACAAATAATTTATGGCACTTAAAAAATACTAATAAAGTTCAAATTCTTTCTTCTTCAGTATCTTCAGATACTTGGCCAGAAAATTTAGAGACAGATTTTAGATAATTGCATTATCTGTCAGAGTGTAGTTACTATTTCTTCCATTTTTTTCCATTTTTATTCTTTTTTTTTTCTCTACTATGGAGAGAAGTACTCTATTTTCCTGGCTCCCAGAGGAAGGAGAAGCTTCAATCTTTGTACAGAGGTCTCATTCTCCCAGAGTAGAAGGCATTTTTGCTTTCATCTGGACTGTTGTAACATACTAGCATTCTTGTGATGCACTTGATGGTTGTATTGACTATCCTGCACCTAGATTTTAATGTAGACTACTGTTATAGATGGGAACATTCATGTGGGAGACATTAAACTGTCTTCTTCTCAGCAACAGAGATATGCTTTTTAGTTTTGAATGTTTCTCTCTAAATCTCCTGCTATGCCTATAGCCACAAAGATTTATGTATAGATTAACCTGTTAGATAACAGCACTGTAAATAAGTAGTGACAATTATGGTTACCTCACAATCTGTAGATGTAAAAATATCACATCTGCTGTGAAATTATAATTTCTGTTTGATTTTTCTCGTATTGCCTATAGAAATAGCCATTTAAACTTAAAGTGCAAAGCAAATTGTTCCGATGCTTTATTATTTAGATGGCTAAATTTTGGGCCGTACTTCTAACCAAAATTTACCTTGCTTAAGCTTGTAACCTCTGAATTTTGTGTAACTGGTGAGTTAATAAACCGTTCATCGCTAGACATTTCTTCTTAGATAAGTGTCTATAAACTATATAAATTTAGGGTTTTTTTGTGGATATGCTGAATCTTTTTCTTAGTAAAACAATCTTCTTCGTTTACCTACCAGTTTTTAAGCTGTTTTCTAAGAAACCAGTAAAGAAAATTCCCAGTTCATTTAGTAAAGATTTTAGTAAAATTCCCTTTTTAGTAAAGAAAATTCCCAGTTCTTCACTCACAAAACCACAGAATGGCTAGGATTGGAAGTGACCTCTTTAGATCATCAAGTCCAAACCTCTTGCCCAAGCAGATAAGCTAGAACCAGTTGTTCACAACCACGTCTAGTTAGGTTTTGATTACTTCCACAAATGCAGACTTTACAATCTCTCTGGGACACCTGTTACAGTGTTCAACTACCTTCAGAATATATATGTTCAAGTAGAATTTTATGTGTTTTAATATGTGCCTCTTGTTCTGCCACTGGACACTACTGAGACAAGTCTGCTTCTCTCTTCTTTCCCTCCCATCAAGCTTACATACATTGAAAAGATCCCCCTGAGCCTTCTCTTTTTCAGGCTGAAGTGTATCAGTTGTCTTAGCCTTTACACATGAGAGTCTCTTCATCATCTTCATGACCCTTTGCTGGGCTCTCTCCAGTATGTCCATGTCTCTCCTGCACTGAGGAGTCTAGAACTGGACACAGTACTTCAGGCATGGCCTCATCAGTGTAAAGTAGAGGGGAAGGATCTACCTCTTGATGTGCTGGCAATGTTCCTGTTAATGCAGCCCAAGACGCTGTTGGTCTTTTTCACTGTGAGGTTGCATTGCTGTCTCATGATCAGCTTGTTGTCAAACAGGACCCTGAGATCCTTCTCTATAGAGCTACTCATCAGCTGACTTGTCCTCAGTATGTATCGACGCATGGGATTGTTCCTTCCTAGGTGCAGGACTTCGCATTTCCGTTCATGGAACTGTGTGAGATTCCTGTAAACCCAATTCCCCAATCTGTTAAGGTCCCTCTAAAAGGCAGCACAATCACCTGGTCCTTCAGCCGCTCCTTCCAGTTTTGTATCATCTCCAAATTCGCTAGTATCAAGGTCACTGATGAAAATGTTGAATGGTATTGGCCCCAGCATTGCCACCTGGCTGCACCACTAGTGATGGGCTTCCAGCTGAACTGTGTGACACTTAGCTCCCTGGGTCCAGTTGTTCATCCGGTTTCCAATCCATCTCACTGTCCTCTTTTCTACCCTGCATTTTCTCAATCTGTCAATGAAGATGTTATGGGAGACAGTGTCAAAGGCTTTACTAGAGTTGAGGTAAATCATACCCATTGGTCTCCCTTCATCTACTGAGCGAGTCACCTCATTGTAGAAGGCTATCAGGTTGGTTGAAAATGATTACCCTTTCATAAATCCATTCTGACTACTCCCTTCTTGTTCTTCATGTATTTAGATGTTTTCTAGGAGGATTTTCTCCATCATCTCCCCAGCGATAGAGGTGGGACTGACTCACCTGTAGTTGTCCTGAGATTTCTTTTCACCCTTTATGAAGACAGAAGTAATGTTTGCTGTCTTCCAGTCTTTGGGAATCTCTCCTAGCCATCATGATTATTTGAAGATGATTGAGAGGGGCCTTGCAATGACATCAGCCTGTTCTCTCAGGATTCATGAGTGCAGCCCATCAAGGCCCATGGACTTGTGTGTGTCTGGTTTGTTTAAGTGCTCCCTAACTACTTAGGGAGAGTAAGTCTACCCACAGAGGGTAAATTGAACTTATGAACTTCTGTCTGATCTGAAGGGTTTTGGATATATACAGATTTTTTTTGTTGTTTTGCTATGGATTTGTTTTGTTTTTATGTTTATTTTTCCTGGCCTGTGTATGTTGGTGTGTCTTTCTGCACATCTTCAGTGCCTTGCTGTGCCTTTCTACATGTCCAAACTGTCCCAGTGTGCTTTACTCATTCCTGTTGCTTATTTATTTCTGAAACTTCTCAATCTTCCTAAACATCCTTTTGTAAATTTTAAGTAGAAATCTCTAGAGTTTTCCAGTAGTGTTTTCATGAATACAATGTACAGGTGTAAAACTTCTGATATCCTGTTTCTGTTTAGGATTATGTTTGTTCCCTTATGGTTCACGGCTTTGTAATCATTTGCAGGAAAATGTTAAAAAGTGCTTTCAAACTGAATGCTGCCTTCGTAATAGCTGCATTGTTATATTTATCATTGCTGATTCTTACAGTTTATTTCTTCTATTTGGAAAGAAATATGTGCTTTTATCTTGGGATGAAGAAGTAAAGATTAATTATTTCTAGTATAATAATTGTCATCAGGAATAAAGGTTTTGTAGCAGAAATTCGGCAACTCTTTCTTTACCTGCATTCAGCTGGCAATACTTAAAAGAAGAAGTGGAATTAGTAATTCATTTATCCTGTGACACAAGGCAACAAATATCTCAATATGCAAAGGAGCTTTTACTGCTGAATCTACATAGATATATGTCGTGAAGGTAGATTGAGCCTAGCTTTGATGAAATTTGAAGCTAGCATTCAGTTTTACAGCAACCAAATTCTTTACTGGATTTTAATAAGAATTCAGATTTTAACAGATAAAAAATTTATAAATGTTCTGACTTAGATTAGATCTCTTACAGGAACACAGGCATAGTTCTTATATAGCGATCTTGCTCCTTGGGGATTTATTTTCTAGGGGAATGAACATTTAATTAAAACAAAAAGACAACAAAAAACCTTTCCCTCTTTTCAGAGTTAGGTTGCATTAAATACAAGAAGATTTTGGACACATCTTTCTTGTTTGTTTGCTTGTTTCAAAAAAGAAAAAACATGAGTAGAATTTAGAAATTGTTTCATATTGGTTTTACCTATGAATGCAGTGATTGTTCAGCTGTTTGCATTTATAATACATACCAAACCCTTTCAAACACGGAGATCTATTAGATGAGAAATTTTTTATTCTGAAATCCCTTTAAGACTCTATTTTCCAATTTTTAAGGGAATTATCTACTAGTTTTACTGAGAAATTTTTTCTCTTACAGTTTAGAGAGAAAGAATTTTATTTCACATGTTTATGTATTATCACAATGTTAAATTAAAAAAATGCAGTTCAAATCCATTTAATAGAATGCAGAATTTAGTTTTGATTGCATTAGATTATTTTTTCTCTGTTCCTCCACTACAAAAAAAAAATCATCAAAATACTGAGCACGAAAAACTCAATTCCCTCATTTGTCTCTAACACAAAATGAAAGGAATTCTAAAACTCTTCTCTTGACCCTAGCCCATAGTACTATGCAAAAGATGGCTAGGGAGTAAGCTTGAACACTAAAATCCTTGATCGTTCACCCTGTTGGACTGTCAACTCTGAAATTCTTCAGCAAGATCTCTCTGAGATAAATCTGCAATGGAGGTGCTATACTTAATCAGGTGGAATGTGACCTATCAGTGCCGCTGGGGCTCAGTAGCAGGGATTGGTGCCTTGTTGTCTTTTATTAGCAGTATGATCATAAGCATTGAATTGAAGTATTTATTTCTTTTCAAACCATTTTACTAGAGCCTGAAACAGTTCAAACACTACCAAAAGCTTTACAGAAGTGCCTCACAGGATAAAAATAAAAATCAAAACCCTGTTACTATTTTCAAGTAACTTGTATTATTCCAGCAGACCCTAAAGACAGTGTTTCAGCTAAAAAGGTCACTTTGTTACTCTCCTAACATGCTAATTCAGCTTGCTGATATGACTTCAGAAACTTCCTTCGTAACAGTCTCCTTTCAGACCAAAGTAGAAGCACTCATATCATAAAGAGTCACTTTCTCCCTCCGCCTCAAAGGCTGATGGCACCAGTGGAGCTGCCACATCTCTGTATCACTAGTTCTGCCTCAACCTGAGACAGCCACATTCCTGGTCTCTTTGCTACCAGAGCTCACAACCCTGTATGGATAGTGAAGGGGCAGTAACATCTCCACAGATGTTACCATCACAGCGACACAGTTTGTCTGAGAGGGACATCCTGATCATTACTTTCCCTTTTTATGCAATTTTCAGGCCATACCCAGGCTAACAATAACCTTAGGATACAGGATGCTAATAATTAAAGTGTTAGAAGTCTCTCTCAGAAGTGGAGTTTTAAACAAAACTGCACAGTGTGATTCTAGTGAGGAAGTGATATTTGTGTCTCTCTCAATAAATAAATAAAACCACAGTCCCTTCCTCTGGCCATGGGAACTTCGAAACTCTATCAATGTTTCTTCTAATGAAACCAGATGGCTTGTTGCTAACTGATTTGAGTCAGTCCCTCCCTCAAGGTACGGACATGCTGATTCCATGGGATTTCTAAATAAATTTGAAAAAAAAGGTAACCATATTTTGTCTCCCTTGTTTCAAATCACTTTCTGATTAAGTGCACAGGATAAGTACTAAATTAAACCAAAATGTTCACATCTAACCAATAACTGACCCCTGAAGAAGGGTATGAGGGTTATGCTCACTTAATTCCAGTAGAGACCAAACTATTCTCTGTATCATCAGTAAGTAACAAATACTTGAACTATAGGGATCTGCTTTTAAGAGTGGTCTTACACTAACTTTCTACAATTAATTTATATGTTTATTTTGTACATTTTTTGTGAGCTTGAATGAATACACAGAAGGTGGATTTCACCTACATATCTGAAGTGGTGTAATTCAGCCTCCAAAGCATACATAGCGAGAACTACCTGAGATGCCACAAGACATCTGAGGTGTTCTGCATGCAGCTGGCATGTATGACACAGGATCTATGGGTAACCCATGTGCTTCTGGTGAGGAACTGCAGGTCAGGTTAGATACCCTCAGATTTCTCACACATCACTGGATACCTATGTTTAGAGATTGCAATGCTAAATCCAAATCTCTTCCCAATAGATTTTTGTGGAGCCAGGAAGTTATTTTTGTGAGTTTCTTGATGTTTACATTCAAAGAATACGGGCTAAACATCAGCAGTTAGTCTACAGCTAAGAATCAAATGTAAAATAAATTAAAAACAAACAAACAAACAAAACCCCCGAAACCCACAAAAACAAACAAAACACCCACAAAAAAACCAAACCAAAACAAAACCAAAAACAACCAACCACCAAACACAAAAACCCAAGAAATTATAATAGAAACTTTAGTCATGCCTCTAATCTTAATAGTCCAATAACCTGACCAAAGGTAGATGCCAATTTTGAGCAGGTGTTTGTACTACAATCTTTATAAAGCAGCCTAAAAATATATGTCTAGTGCCATTGGAAAAATGTCTGAGACTTTTACTTCAGACTAAAAATATGACACAAAAGCTATGTAAATATAATGGGACTGCAAACGGCTTGCAAACGTGATGCTCATCTACAAGAAGGGCAGGAAGGAAGACGCAGGGAACTACAGACCTGTCAGTCTGACATCGGTGCCAGGGAAGCTGATGGAACAAATCATCCTGAGTGCCATCACACGGCACATGCAGGACAACCAAGCGATCAGGCCCAGTCAACATGGGTTCAGGAAGGGCAGGTCCTGCTTGAATAGTCTTATCTCCTCTTATGATGAGGTGACCTGCTTGGTGGAAGAGGGGAAAGCTGTGGACATTGTCTACCTGGACTTTAGTAAGGCCTTTTACCATCTCCCACAGCATCCTCCTGGAGAAGCTGGCTGGGTATGGCTTGGATAGGCACATGCTTTGCTGGGTCAAAAACTGGCTGGATGGCCAAGCACAGAGAGTTGTGGTGAATGGAGGTAAATCCAGTTGGCGACCAGTCACAAGCGGTGTTCCCCAGGGCTCGGTTTTGGGGCCAGTCCTGTTTAACATCTTTATCAATGATCTGGATGAGGGGATTGAGTGCTCCCTCAGAAAGTTTGTAGATGACACTAAGTTGGGAGGGAGTGTTGATCTGCCTGAGGGTAGGAAGGGTCTGCAGAGGGACCTGGATAGGCAGAATCAATGGGCTGAAACCAACTGTATGACTTTCAACAAGGCCAAGTG
>NW_010183105.1:0-1322 GCF_000695765.1 Mesitornis unicolor
GTCATGTTGCACACCCAGCCATGCAGCACACAGTGCCACGCTGCACACCCGTTCATGCGCACCCGGTCATGTACACCCGGCCATGCTGCACACTGTGCTACACTCCACGTCTGGCTGTGCTACACAACTGACTGTGGTGCATACCTGGCCACACTGCACACCCTGCCACACTGTTCACCCTGTCACACTGCACACCCGGTCACGTTGCACACCCAGCCAGACTGCAGACCATGCCATGCTGCATGCACAATCATATTGCATACCCTGCCATGCTGAACACTGTGCCACACTGCACACCCTGCCCTGTTGCCCACCACACCACACCACACATCCCACCACACCCCACATACCCTGCTCCCCCTGCCCAGTTACCCCCATGCCCTGCAGCCGGGGGCTTCTGCCCCATTTCTGCCCAGTGCTGGGAGGGCTGAGTGGGGCTGGGGGGGCTGAGTGGGGCCTGCCCTGCCCCACTATAGAGGAGGAGAAGGAGGAGGAGGAGGAAGGGGGTTGCCTTCACCCCCCTCTGCCACCACAGCCGGAGGCAAAATACCTGCCCAGGACCTGGCCTGTCCCCAGTGGGGCCCTGCTGGGACGGCTTCCAGCACAGGGGGAATTTCCAGTTGGCAGAAACCGGGGCGTTTTGCTGCTGGGTTTTATCTGCAGATCCAAAGCGCCGAGGGATTTGGGACAGGGAAAACCCCTGCCATCACCAAATGTGGAGATAGCCACGAAAAAAAAAACCCAAAAAACTCGAGGTTTTCAAAAATTCCGGACCTTGCACTGCAAAAAAGTTTAGAAATTGCCTGTTTTAGGGGAGTTCAAGAGGAATAAATGTCAAATTTTGGCTTAGGGTGGTGCGTCTGCAGCTGAAGTTGGGCGGGCATAGAGCTGAAGGCTCCTCGGAAGATATTTAATTCTAAATTAAATGGTATTTTAAATGCTCGTCTTTCTGAGAAAAAGGGCTGAAACCTTTGCAAAGGGTAAAAAACCCCAACTTTTCAGATTGCTGAAAAGTTCTGCAATGAGCTGGTGGTGAACGTGACGTGTGTGATGGAAATGGTTGAAGAGCAAAGAAACTGCAGAGCTTAATTACATGAGAGCAAGTAATAGACCCCAACCTCAGCCGATTTCCCCTGGGAAATGCAAACTTCCCCCCATATTCAGCAAATCCCTGTGAATGTGCTGGGAGTGCGGAGGGGTAACTGGAAAGCCACGCTGCAGGGCTGTATATATATAGCTCTGCATATATATGATATAGAATAACATGTATATAATACGTAATAACATAATTTAAAATATAAATTTATACATAAATATTTAAA
>NW_010183106.1:0-430 GCF_000695765.1 Mesitornis unicolor
TCTCTATATCATCTCTATCTCTATATCATCTATATATCATCCATATATCTCTATCTCTATAGATACTCTATAGATAGATTTATCTATAGGAGATTTAAGAGAAAAAAAATTAAGATAATCTCAAAACATGTAGGAGATTGTGTGCTCCTGTTCACCAGCCATTCTGTGTTGTCAGTGTTGATTATTTTAGAAAATATCACATTTCTTTTTTATTTTTTTTTCCCCTGCAAAACTTAGCTCATGATCTCATATGAGTACAAGTAGATTCTTTATGAAAAAAGCCTGCATTATTGCAGAGGAAGAGCTGAAATGTGAATCCAGAGGCAAATCACAGAATCACAGAATGTGAGGAGCTGGAAGGGACCTGGAAAGCTCCCCCAGTGCAACCCCTGCCACAGCAGGATCACCAGAGCAGTCACACAGGAACACG
>NW_010183106.1:654-1200 GCF_000695765.1 Mesitornis unicolor
CAGTCTCCTCTGCTCCAAGCTCAAGAGCCCCAGCTCCCTCAGCTGCTCCTCAGCAGGAGATGCTCCACTCCCTCCAGCATCTTTGTGGCCCTGCTGGACTCTTTCAAGCAATTCCCTTATTCCCGAATAAAACTCTTAATTTATTATTCGGAAGGACAATTATGAAAAGACTGAAAAACGTGCCTTGTAAAAAACCGATCAAAATGACCCATCTATAAAATGATTAAGGAGAGGGTTAAGTGATATTTGGGGCTGGAAAAAAATAAAAAGATTGCATCTAGAAAAGAGAAATTCCAGATTTGGTGTTTCCTTACAAAATAAGCCTTTTTAAGCAAGAAAATGAGAAGCAGGCTGATGTATCTCCTTGTTCTGCCTTTGAGGACCATGGCTGCTCATGAGCACTGCAGTAATGCCCGTAATTAAGGATATGCATGAAAATCGTTATAACCATCTCTTCTAGATAATAACGTGTTAAATCTGTCTTGTGTTTAGGAAAAAATAGATGTTGTTATTAACATCATCATCATCACCACCACCACCACCACC
>NW_010183107.1:0-13805 GCF_000695765.1 Mesitornis unicolor
TAACCAGTGCAGTCCTCTGCTGCCCTCGCTCTAGCTTGGTTCGTTGCTTGATTAGAGTCACTTATTAGATAAAAATTGTCTGCCCTCTCGTACAACCCTCAGCACGCTGGAGACATGCAGGAAATTATTAGTTTTAGCTGATTGAATAAACAGTAACTAACTTCTGTAGAGGAATGGGCCTGTAAGGGGACATTTGAAAACTGCTATTTTTTAATTCCTGCTTAGGGAACAGTTTTCTTCTCACCTCAGTAATGTTAAAAAAGGAATTTCTTGACTGATAACGGGTTTTGTGTGTCTTTTTCTCCGTGTCCTCCTTCTGTTGAGTGGTTCCAGGTGGCTCCAAATTAGATCTTGTTAATTGTTATCAGATGCAGTCCCCCAAAGGGTGGCTGCCAGCGTGCCCATCCCCTCTGTAAACCCAGTGCAACTCGGTGCTGTGGACCCTCGGACTCCTTTCATGGCAGCCATTTCCCTGCCTTGCCTGTCTCCTTGCAAGGTCTGCCTCTGCTTCTCTGCTCTCGCAACAGCTTTCTGATAGAAAGGTTATTCATTAAAAACTTGCTTTCTCAAGAAGTGGCTCACTCTTGCTCAGGTGAGGGGCAGGTGGCAGTGCTTGGGCTTGGTTGGGCTGTGGGGCCTGCACCACCCTCTGCCAGGTGGCAGGTGACAGGTTTCCAGTGAGCTCTGCTTCTGTGCCTGCCCGGCAGTGAGAGAAGAAAGCATGCGAGAGGGGAGGAAGAGCAAAAAGCACTGCGTGAGGAGTCTCTCGAAACTCAGTGAGAAGGCCAGGTCTGTTCCAGCTGGTGATTCAGGTCTCCTGTGACTGCAGGCGAGCAGGTTTCTGTGGTCCATTGGCTCTGCAGTGGCAGAGCTTTTGCTGTGGACAGCAGCCCTGGCCATGAGGAGAGCTTATCAGAGCAGAGCTGAAACCACACTTACTTTCAAACTGCAGTATGTTTTCAGATATGTCAGTGTTTTGAAGTACTGCTGAAATGTTTAAATTTTTAATTTTCTTTTTAAAGAGGCTGTTTATGCTGCCTTAAGATCTTGTTTTACTAAATTGCTGCTCTTAAGTGTGTTACTGGAAATGCATTTTCTGATCTAATAATTGCAGACTCCTAACTTGAACTTCTAACCAACACAGAGTGTAGGGAGAAGCTTGTGAAATTCTCTTTCTTATAGACACTACATAATTTCATTCTTTTTTCATTATTGAAGAGAGTTTTGTAGTAATCATTTAAGAAAAAAGATTCTGTGTGTTTAGGGTTAGAAAAAGTTTAACAGGTTGATACATCTGTTCCTTTAAAAAAACCCACGTTCTCCATTTTTGAGACATCATAAATATGTAAATGATGGCTCTTTAATTACTGCCTAGGGCTATAAACTTGCATGCTAGAGGGGAGAGAAGAAGGAAGGCAAAGAATAATTCACATAATTTTTTTTTTTTTTTTGAGAGAGAGAGGTTGGGTGTTTACCTAGAAAAGACAGCAGAAAAATGGGGCTTTTTATTGCTGAATTACCAGAAGGTGGTGGGAACACTTCTTTTTTTGTTCATCCTTTTGGATGGAGTTAGCATATAAAGCAGTAGCGTAGGACCTTTCTGGCTAATGTGTGTGCCAAACAGTGGAGATTTGTTACGAAGCAACAGGTAAAATTCCTTTCTCTATCCCACTCCCAAACAGCAGCGTCCCCTGCTGTCTCTGAAGCTGCTCTCAGCACCTGAATCTTGGCATGGTTTTCAGTGTGGGTACACCAGAGGTGTGTGACCCGGTAAGTGCTCGACACTTAACCGAAGAGAGGTCTGCTCTCATCTGGTCCTGCCCACCTTTCTGTATCTTAAGCACCGTTATTTTCAAGTAAGGTGATCTCACTGCTACTTTTAAAATAGCATGAGATTGACAGAAAGAGCACTTTTTAAAATTTCAGGATGTGGATATGCACATGAGGATCCAGAACAGTGTACAGCAAGTACTTGTGTAGTAAATGTAGTTACTGGAAATTTAATTCTGCTGATATTTTTTCCAGGCAAAATGGTCTGGTGTCAGAATGCTTATTCTGCCTTGGTAAAACTTCAGATGCATATGATAATTTTCACTTTCCCCATTTAATCTTTTAATTCTTGCTGAGGCCCATGAAAGAAAAATTTTCAGGTAATAATGGTTTCCCACTAATGAGCTCTGTGGTTTTTTTATAGCAGAAATGACTTAAAGCCAGTATGCTCACTGAAAAAATTACTCTATTTGATGCTATTATGATATATTTGAGAAGGGGGTAAAAATGAGTCTTGAGGGGTGAGGCAGGATATTTCAAGCACAAAGTGTTTTCATGTCATTGTGTGTGGTAAGGCTTCATACGTACGATTTTGGCTGTCTGGTTTATGCTACAAACTGCCCGGGGGAGTTAGTGGACTGAGGGGCTTCTCTTGAGCTTGGGCTGGTGAAAGTAGCAAACCAGCAGCGGTCAAGGGCTGGTGGGTGTCTCTCTGTCCATGGAGTGATGGGGAGGAGGTCGAGGGAGCCTGGCAGGGCAAAGGCTGTTTTAGCCAGAAAGCACTAATGATGTGAGAGCAAGGGTAGTTCAGATGGAAGTGAAAATACTTCTAGCTGCTAGGGGAAAGGTAAGTCAGAGAGCACTTCTCAATGGGAGCCATTGAGTATTAAAAGCAGAACTATTTTTGAGACTGAATTTGATTAGTTTATGACAGAAATTGTGTGGCATGTCTGTGTAGGAGAACAGGACACTGCGCTCCCAGTCCTGCTTCAAAGAGCTCCGTCGGGCTCCTGCTCAGTCGTGCGAGTTACGTCTGTGCGCTCTGCCCTCTGATTTTCCAAACGGGCTTTGAGAAGCTGTGTCGTGTGGGAGGAATGACAATTTGGATAAGTACAATAGTAAGCTGTGCTTCAGGTAGCTGATAGCAACCTTCAGTTTTGTTTATGGTTAACTGGAAGGCAGAGATTTGGGGTGGTATTACATGTACAGTTTAAGTCAATATGCAGAATAGTTTGTTGGCATAAGTGACAGTACACGAATGTAAGTCATTTTAATTGTCTTTGTAAAATCTCTCTGCAGTTTCCCAGCCCTGAAGCGTGTTGCCAGTAACACCAGAGGCAGCACCTGATGCCACTGGCCATCAGTCTGAGTGCTGGTGTATCTGGCTATACCCAAGAATTGTGTTTTCTGGCAGTATAGAATATGTCTATGTACCTATTGCTTGGAATAGATACTATTTTCAGCGTGGCTCCCAGTTTTTCTATGTGGCTGTATGGCACCGAGGAGGTTAAATAGGTAATGCCAAAATAGACAAAAATTGTGTTACAAAGTGAACCAGAAATATGACATTTTACATACTTGTTCATTAAGCAAAAATGTCCTGATTTCTTAAAAAAAACAAACAAAAACCAACACAAAAAAACCCCTCAAACCCTTAGTTTGCATTTCTACAAGTATTTCAACAAAAATCTATGTGCACGTATGCGTTTGTATTTAACATGTCCTTCTCCATCTGTCCTGATGTTCAATTAAAATGCAGATAAGGTGTCCCAGCTTGTAAGATGGATCACTGCTGAAGTGGTGTCATGTCTGGGCTAGCTTATCTCTTGATAAATACCTCTGCTATCCACTGAGAGATTAAACTTCATGACGACTGAGTTCTGTTTGGGGGTCTTACAGGCAGATAAAACCGTGTTACTCACCCTTAATAAAATATATCCATTTGTATTTGCTAAAGGACCTTTGGATGGCATTTGCTATTCAGAAGGTGGCAGTGGCATAATCAAACGATAATACTTGTATGTGAACCTGGCTTTTCTATTTCACAAGTATTCTAATTTATTGACAGGAGTGCTTTATTGAACCCTCTTGTGTCTAGAGTGTGGAGACGAGGAGCTTGAGCTGCTGTTACAAGACCTCATTTAGCTGTCTAGCAGAGCAGATTTCTTTCCCTGAGTCTAATCCAGCAGGAGCCATGGAGGAACATTATCAGACAGATACAGAAATCTCGGGCGCCCCGGGTGTGTGGGACGCACGCCGGGGCTGTGGTCTGGAGTCTGTCCTGCTGTGACAGCTGCGCGCTCAGGGTTCCACCACGACAACGCTCTTCTTCTGGAGACGAGTACAGACAGTGCTGGACTTGCAGAGATGCTTTAGCTGAAGAGATGCTGAGTCATGTGTAGAGGGAGTGGTGAGCAGCCAGCTCTAACACAACACCCATCTGCAAAATTTGCCCTCTCTTATGTGTATGTAGGGAGTAGAAATGAGTTTTGTCATGGACAGCTCTCTGAATAACAAACTGCTCAGTGCCACTAAAGAGGTTCGTGAGGGAGAGGTTTTGTGTGAGTCTGGGACCTTGCTTGTGCTAGTATAAGGTTTTATATAATTACAGCTTTTCGGTATGTGTTTCTGAATCTGTGCCCACTCCCTGTTGATGTGTGTGAGAATGCAGCATCTTAGACTGTACTGCTCTGTCACAGTAGAAGAATATGGGGATTTGTAGGCAAAGACTGTTTTCATGTTCCAATGTGCAATATCTGTGGTTTCAATTCCATTTTATAGGCCATAAAAGTGATTGAAACATCAGAGTATACATATGTATGTGTGAAACATCTCTGTGCCCCCAAGAAGTGAATTCTAAGGGAAAAAAAAGTACTTAAAACTGCTCAGCTTATTAAGTACAGGCTGGAATCTCGTGCAGTTCTACTTAAAACATAAATAAATAGAAGTTACGATGCAAACCGTTTGGTTTTATGAATTATGGGCTAAAACTGTTGATAAGTTGTTGGCTTCTGTCATTATGATCTGTTGTTCTGCCACTATGGGAAAACTCTTAAGACAAGGAGAGAGAGAGGGAATGGGTGGAAAGGTTGAAATTCAAACTATGCCCACATCAGGAGGCTTGCTTACACTTACTTGTGCTTTTAGTGCCTTGCTCCTGGTCCATGTTTGAGTGGTGTTTCGGCAATTCCTGCCTTTCAGATCAGTAGAGCTGTTTGTACTATGACTGAGCCCTTACCCCAGTCTGAACATGGGGATAAGGAAGAGGTAAACGGCAAATTCAGCATGATGTGCGTGTGCTAATGTAGCACCTACTGTTTCCCCCTCTTGCAGGCATTGTTCTTGTTGCCACCCAAATACTGTTGTCTTGACGAAGAGCTGCTCATGTGTGATCACTGAGTATGATGTAAACCATGGCTCTGAAACAAACCAACGGAGCAGGGCTCATCTGGGTGGCAGCAGTGTGTACCAAGCTGTATCCACAAACATAGCTCAGCATGATGAGCATCGGTGGTGGGCTTAGGGGACTGTGCCTTTGCTGTTTAGATCATCATAACTTGTTGCCAGTTTTCATTTGATGATTTTATACAGCTGTAGCACCATGAATTGAAACTCCTAAAACTATGCTGAACCTTTGTTTCCATTTTCTAGATTGTTGCTTTCTTAGTCACAGGGAAGTTTTAATTTGCCTTAAGTTACAGTCTGTTAGAGATAGGCCTAAAGAGTGCAGAACATGTTTTTTCCAGAAGTAACAAGCAGTTCGGTCAGCTATGGATACCTTGAAGACCCCAGTTTTTCGAGAAGGCAGGAACTGCCCAGCCCTTTGGTCTGAGCATCAAGCTTCTTCCATATATCCTGACTTGTGCATCTGGAAGGGTCGGTCATTCTGAAAGTCTTGGTTGAGTTGTGAATCCCAGTCCTTCACGTGCTGTCGTCTTGGCCATTTCAAGGGCTCATTAGATCTGCTAGTTGGAGGAAAGTCCAAAGTATACCTGTTGCTTTTATTTTCAATACAGAAATCCAAAGTCTTCATAAGACACATTTTGTGATATTTTTGGCCATATAATACTCTGCCATATCTGATTCAGTTAATATTTATGGAAGGTATTTTCTTTCAGAGGAAGATTAGGAAGAATCCCCTTGCTTTCACTCTTGCAAAAGTCAGACCGTCATTGTTATTTGTATTATTACTATTTTATCTTGCAGTGTGCTCAGGGTTTTCCTGCAAGCAGGTCTGCTCAGTTGTTTAGGTGGGTAGAAGTGCGTGGACTGCGCTCAGTGATCTTTGCTCTCCTTTTTGTCTTGCAGATCGAGAGATTTTAATGGCTTTCAGGTAGAAGCCAAGTGGAGACAATCAAAATGAATTCTATGGACAGGCACATACAGCAGACCAATGACCGGCTGCAGTGCATAAAACAGGTAAGGAGGTCATGCATTGTGTGCTGTGTGGCAGGGTGTGATGTGCATTATGGTTACCTGTTGCTTAACTAATATCGTTGCCTTTTAGAGGGGAGGAGAGTAGTAGGAATGAGACATTGTGATATCGCTGGAGAGAAGACTATCTGCTGCAAGAGTTGGTGTATAAACCTCAAAAGCCAAACTTACTATTTCAGCTTTTTAAGAAACCTTCAGCCTGGAGGCTCAACGAATCTGTCTCAGCTGAAAGCGGAGTGGTGCTGGCCCTGCCAGCTCTGCCCTGAAGGTGTCGCAGTGGGCAGCCATCATACTTAGGTTCTCTGAGGACAGTAATCCAAAATTTCAACAAGCCAGTTTTGACCTGAGACCTGCCCTGCCTGGACAGGGCAAACTTGGACAGTGAGCACACCTCCAAGTGCTCAGGTTAATTGATTTGTGTGGAGATGTAAAAACTTGTGGTTGCAAAGTGAAATTTTCAGAAGCATCTCCTTGTGAAGATGAAGGGTCCTTATAATTCACTGAAAGGCAGTGGGATCTAAGTCTCATTTATAGACTTCCCCACTGTAACTGTTCTTGCAAATGCTTTTGTAACCAAGTGAAACTACAAAGGCAAGGATGGAATGAGCAAGTGCCATCTTTCCCTGCATTACTCTTCTCAGAGAGCTTTGTGCTGTGGCATTGCAGGCAGCATGTGTCCTCCCCTCACGTATGTTGTTCTACACATACAAGAATCCTTACAGAAAATTCATAGCAATGGTCCTTTGTGTAGAGAAAGTGAGCAAGAGAATGGTTTCTCCTGTTGATGGTTCCCGTTTTCATCTCTAAATGAATGCATGAGTGCAACAAAAAAGTGCATAAATGCAAGCAGTACACAGGTGTTTTGAAGACTGGTTATCCCAGCTGGATCCAAAGTTCATCTTTTCAGAACTGGTTGAAATTTTCTGAATTACACTGGAAAAACAGAAAGACATTGTTCTGTGAAATAATGTTCCTAAACCATTTTTCGCTGCTGTTTGAGTAGTTTTCTCTGTCAGTTCAGGTCACAACACATTTAGAGGCCAGAGTCTTGCTGTTTCAGTTTTATTTTTCTATTAACCAAGTTAAAAACCTACCTGCCTACTTTTGCTGTGGGATGTGGGCATATTGCTTCTGAAGGGAGCACAGCTTTTCTCTCTTCATAGATTTCTTTGTGTTATAGACACAAGCACCCTAAACCGAAGGAACTGATAAAAAATGAGGATAGGGTTGGTACCGGATTGGTCTAGATTTTTAGGCTTCTTTTCTTTTATCTACAACTTCCTCAAAGGGGGCAGTGGAGCGGAAGGTGCTGATCTCTGCTATCTGGTGACCAGCGATAGGACATAAGGAAATAGAATTGGCCATTAGGGAAAGGTTCTTCACTGAGTGGGTGGTTGGTCACTGGAACAAGCTCCCCAGGGATGTGGTCACAGCACCACACCTGGCAAAGCTCAAGGAACATCTGCACAATGCTCTTGGTCGTATGGTTTAGTTTTAGGTAGTCCTGTGAGGAGCAGGGAGTTGGACTCAAAGATCATTATGGGTCCCTTCCGATTTAAGATTATTCTATGATTATCTGTTTCCACTCTCTTAGTTTCATCAGTCTCCACCATTATGTTTTGTCATATTTTCCTGGATACTGGTAGGAGTTTATATTTTCTAGAATGTACTGTAATGCAAAGAACAGAAAATGTGTGTTTATTTTCAAGTCTGGCCATGTAGGTGCTTGGGGGAATATAAAAAAAGAAGAGAGTTTATACCTAAACCAGCTGATTTTTCTCTCATGTTTCCTTTATAAGAGAGGATTTCAGAATAAATCAAACAAAGCTGGTTTGTAGGTCAAGGAGCAGAAACAGGAATCTGTCCCTGCAGAATTGCTGGTCATGATGCTGCCTTGGTCTGTGGTGGCTGGCTTGCTCTCTTTCATCGTGCTGTGGTGAAAGTTAATGCATTTCATGGCTCTGTAGAGGCCTGAGGGTAATATGAATTTGGGGATTTCATCCCAGTTTCTCATGAAAAACTATCTGATTCAGAAGAAAACATTCCCTTGACTGGCACAAACTGATGTCCTCTTTGGCCATTATAGCCAATAGGAGGGAGAGTGAAGTGACTTCCAGCTGCAAGAACAGACCTTCAGATCAAGTAGAGACACATGGAATTTGCTGCTCAGTTCCTTTTTCTAGAGCTGTTCATTTCTGTATGTAGAGAATTTGTATTATTTTAATTAGATAAAATAATATCAAATTATGCTTCTTACAGTATTAAAGAGAAATTTTTGTCTGTGTAATGGGTACTCTGTCAGTTAAACCACTGACTGCATAGTGCTGGTTTACATATGCAGCTAGGATTTTTCTTCAGCGATGAATGCTGAGGGGAAGTGGGGAAGGTCAGACTTCTCAGAATTCATGGAGCATTCTCGGTTTTGTTTGATGCTATCTGGAAGAAAGCTCAGGGTTTTCTGGTGGGCAGAGCCATGTTTGCATAGCTGCTCTGTTCTGTCTGACAGCAAAGGATGCTCTTGAATTCATGGTGCCTGCCCTCTATGTGGGTCTGAATAAGGGAATAGGGACACTTTTGTTTTCAACTAATGAAAAAATGTAGTTAACCAAGACAGTGGCTGAACACCAAAAACATGTAACAGAAAGCTTTTTTGGTTTTTTTTGTGAAAGGGGCAATACTTGTAGATTTGTTGGATAGAAATAGCTCTGTGTGTCTGTGTTGGAATCTTGTGCTGTTACCTCTGCTGTAGTGGAGAAAGACAGAAACCAACCCTGAGTAGCTTTTTGGAGAAGATTCACCTCTCTGTCGCAGGGTCATAAATTTCTAGCTTGGAGACCTATAGCATGTTCTTTGAGTCAGGTCATTACCTGGCAAAACGATTGTGGTACCACAAAGAGCAATGTTCAGTTCACCCATAGAGAACTGGACTGCACACCTTTATGTGCACATTGGTTTTGAAAAGAAAGCAGTACCTTACATGGCCATGTCAGTGTATCTTCACCAATTTGGGAGGATTAACTGCAGGGTCAAACAAAAATCTGCCTGCCTTTTCCTCCCTCATTTCCAGTCTTTGATCGTTTCTTCTCACCTGTGAACAAACAGCTGTGCTGTTCTGAAGGGGTGTGTGCTTTCGGGGTGTTTAACGCCACAGTGGCATGGAAGGTGCACTGCCACTTGGGGAGGGAGGAAAACCATCCTTCCTCAGCGCCCAGCATCTGCACATTTTATAACCTCGCTGGCAGCTGGTGGCTCCTGCAGCCAGACCAGAGCTGTCTGCCGCCCTCCTTGCCCCTCACCCCAGCCCCTCCGAAACGCTATAAATGGTAATCCCTGTGCTTCTTTAACTAGATCAAGTTTCAACACAGGGTCAGGACAAACTGCTTTCTCCACAGCTCTGTGACTTGCGAGACACCCACAATATCCTTGCTGACTTCTGTTCCAGGATCAAGCTTGTGTTTTACCTTCATCTTTTTTTAGCGCTTTAAAGCTACAAACCCAAAACTTGTATATGATCAGCTAGTTAGGGAATGAAGTGTGTGTGTGTTAAGAAGTGTTTCAGAATAGATGAAAGGGCAAACTGAAGAGGTGGCTGTGTGTTTATGCTGAAAAAAAACCCAGACTTCTGTGGAAAGGCTGGAACAGCTTGTGTGGTCTCTTTGTAGCTGATTCCCTCAGTATTTGTAAGTGTATGTGCTTTAAAATCAAACATAGTTTTTTTGATGTATAGTGGAAAAAGCCAAAGTAACAGCCTTCCCTTAACACATGCAATTAGTTTGTCATGACACAGGGGACTCTTCGGGGTACGCTGAAGGAGGCTGGATCTTCAGGAAGAAGACTTCTTTCCTTTAATTCTTTGTCTATACAAACAGAACCAAAAAATTATTTTGTGTTCAGCAAAGGTTTCATAGCCCCTGAGAACAGCCCTATTCGAGGCTGCAGTAATAGTCTATTTATCTGCTGAGTACTCATGGCATGAGTGGCTCTGCACCATCCACCATGGAGCTCCAGGGCAGCAGGAGCTGGCTCGGGTGGGCACAGAGCTGAATTTGATGGCTTCCCTGCTGCCCAGGTACAGCCTCCTGAAGGAGCCAGCTTGGCTCCCACTGCACAGGAAGTCCTGACAGAGAATTGGCTGATTTTCTTAAACTGTTCCTCATAATAGACCACAGGTATGACTTCAGTAGAACACTGTCTGTTATTTCCCTCATGTGATAGAAGCAAATACCAGGCAAAACCATTGCATTGCATGACATCTCCTCTCTATTCCCACCCTGATGGGTCCACTTTCAAAACACAGAACTATGTTAAATATAGGGACTTGTACCTTTTGTTGTTTCTGTTTGCTGTTGGTCAGTTTGTAAGGTTTCTATGCATCTCCTCTGAAATTCTTGAAAAGAGGAAGATCATAGAATCTTAGGAGTTGGAAGGGACCTCAAAAGATCATGCAGTCCAACCCCCCTTCCAGAGCAGGATCACCTAGACCAGGTCACACAGGAATGTGTCCAGGCGGGTTTTGAATGTCTGCAGAGAAGGAGACTCCACAACCTCTCTGGGCAGCCTGGTCCAGTGCTCTGTCACCCTCACAGTGAAAAAGTTTCTCCTCACGTTCAGATTGAACATGTTCAGATTGAAGATGGAGAAAGTCTTTCTGTATTTAACTTGCAAGGAAACCATGCCTTTCAGAAGAGGTGCGTGCTATCTTCCTGCCATGCTGAGGATGGCTGTCAGGGTACGCATTAAGAGATTTTCTGAAATATTAGTAACTGGTTAAAGGGAAGTACGAAAAGGCGCTCTGGTGACTACAGTATTTGGTCATTGTGGGAAGAGAGAAGGTTGTTTCTGCTGCTTGTGTCACGTTACATCAGGGCGCATGAGCAATGTCAAGTGATGCTGGATCACTCAGGGAACCCCACTTTAATTGGAGACACACATCACATAGCTGATTTCTAGAAACAGATTAGCATTTCTCCCTCCTTTTCTTCAAGAAAGCTTGCTGAATTGCTGCAGTTGCAATGTTTTGTAATGCCTACCCAGCCATTCAGAGAGATACGCTAAAAATTGTAGTTGCTGTGTTTGTGTTGATCTTTTCCTGCTCAAATTGGAAACAAACAGGCCCGTTTCTATTTCCTTTTCTTCTTCATTTAGCAACTGGGTTTTTGGTCACTTGCAATTCAGAGGAAAAGAGAATTTTTTGTATATGTACATGACAGTTAGCATTTAAGCCCTGAAATATTTGAACCAATTCTTCTGCTCTTCAGTGTTATTGTTACAGACTCATGTAGACGCTCAGCAGTCCTAAGCATGTAATTTTAAATGTATTTTGGACTGGTTAATATGGAATGGCATGAAATTATAGCTGGAAAGGTTTTGATAAAGCTCCATGAAAATTTCACTCTTCGGGAACTTTGAAAATAAGAAGTAATCTTATGAAGGGTGCGTTTATTTAGAATACTTATTTTTTGGTTGTAGCTCATAGAAGTGTTACAGGTTTTTTAACAGCTAAATATGAAATAACATACAGCAGTAAGGGTAATGGTGAAAAAGACCTTTCTTTTCCATACAAAGATGAGACTCAAGTGTTACAGCTTATTGGTTGAGTGGTCCATCAATGCTGTCTTAGTAGCTATAAGGTTTTTTCATTATTTTTTTGTCTGAGACCTGTAGCTGCAAATTCTTTGTCTGCTTTCACGCTCAGACTGTTAGAATATTTCTCTGCTAGAATTAAGTTTGTTTAGGGAAAAACCGAGAGCAGAGCAACTTTTCTGGCTCCTCTGGTCCATTTGAAGACTTGTCAGTCAAACATTCCTGCCCTGGTAAAACCTACATCCTGGTAGGGACAGCTCTGGAAGGACAATGAAGCAACAGGGAAAGAGCAAAGAGCTAGAAGCACTTCTGGAGAGGAGGGGGAAGAAAACACCTTCTCTATGTTTGCAGTATTTGGCTTGTTTGTTTATCTAACGAGATTCCAGAAGGCAGAATATAACCCATCATCTTTTGAGGGGGGCTGGTAAAGTTGGTGTGGGTACAATTCTCTCCTTCCCAATTCTGCTGCTTGTTTTGTTGCAGCACCTCTCCTTGAACGCTGGGACGTTTGTATTGTTAACTGTTTTCAAAGAGAAAATATACATGTTTTAAACTTACACTTAAAATTCTAGTCCCCATAGTATTTAGAATAATTGTATTCTGTGGAACTAACTAATCTGGGCTATTGCTTAGAATTGCCAGTTGGTAAATAAGGGTGAGCATTTGAAAATTCTAGAAAACTGTAAGCTGGATCCATGGTGTCAACTTGGTGTCAGGTGAGGAGAGGAAATCCTTTTCATCAGCAGCTAGCTCAAACTTTGCAGTGAACATGTGGCATAGCTGGGAATATGTCTCCAGCTTCTGTCATGCCACTTCTGGCTCTTCTTTCATACGTATGCACTTGCTACTTGAGTTCCTCGCGTTGTGTGCATTAGTGTAACAGCAAATCTGCAGCAGGTACGACATATACAGCACTTGCACTTAAGGACCATTGTATCTGTTCACAGAAGCAAAAGGTGGTTTTAGAAAAGTTGTTTGAAGTTGTGGTGATACCAAGAGCCTTCAGCTGCGCAGACCTCTACCATCATCTACTGCAGGAAAACTCTCCTTGCTGGTGGTGGTCACTCCTTTTTCCTTCTGCGCACTGCACAATAAGAGCTGTTAATGTTGCACATGGGCAGACCACAAAGCGTGTGCTGCGGGCAGTTTTGTAAGCACATGGAAATAAGAAGTCTAGAGAGGCATTTTTCCTTTTGGCTTTGAAATATCTCAGTAATGTCTGAGGGAATGGGTCTTGTGAATTTTACATCCTCCATGGTGGTGTCAGTTCATGTAGTGGTCATTTTAAATAGTTACCTTGAGATTTTGTCTCTGCATAGATTAAGAGATTAAAATAATAAAGATTAACTCAATTGATTAAAAGTGCTAATTAAATCACTCAAATGAGTCAAAAAGAATTAATAGGAATACAAAATATGTCCAACAAATGTTCTGCTGATTTACCAGGTATGATGAAGACTATTGGTTATTTTTCAAAATCCATGCATTTATTCTCCTGAAATTTAGCAAATGAATGTGTATTTATTTTAAATGCATTTTTTTTAAAGTTGGTTCAGTACGTAAGTCAGGGGAATTTGAGTAGATGCTTTTTGTTCCCCTTGCTATCAACTCACCTCATACCGTTGGGTAGCGTTATTTCTTTTTAAAGGATGCACTATGGACAATAATCTGCCAGTCAAGGGATGCTGTAATACTTCATTAATGTCTTCAAAACACTTGATATGGAAAGGACTGCATTAAAAAGAATACTGACCCCAACTTTTCAAAACGCTCTGGTATACACCTCTAAATTATTAAATAGCTCATAACACAGAGTTTTTTGTGTAGACACCCCACTTTGCCTGTGTCCTTCACTTAAGCTTCTACTAAAAGGCATTGTGAAGCTAGATTTTTTTTTTCTTTGTAAAGAAGTCAGGTAAACAAGTCTAGAACAAATAAGCCTATTTTAATAAATAAAAACCATTAACAATTTAAGTATTTAGATCATTATTGTAATAGTACAGTAGTTTTCTAAGGGA
>NW_010183107.1:13836-46692 GCF_000695765.1 Mesitornis unicolor
GGCCACTGCTTTGAGAAAATTATCTCCTTGATATGTTGAGATATTTAGGACTGAAACTACGTGCTGAAAATCACGAGGGTGTTAGAGCAGAAAGCTCCTGTATGGTTCCATTGTCTGTTGGAATGATAAAGCTAAAGAAGCCACAACATCGTTGCTGTAGTCA
Source organism: Mesitornis unicolor (assembly GCF_000695765.1). Classification (NCBI taxonomy): domain Eukaryota; kingdom Metazoa; phylum Chordata; class Aves; order Mesitornithiformes; family Mesitornithidae; genus Mesitornis; species Mesitornis unicolor. The sequence goes on from NW_010183107.1 coordinate 14,000, forward strand.
CATCTTGCACTAGCATGTTATGACAGGGAGATACTAATGGGAAATGGGTTGTTTCTGTTGCCAAGAAGAGCGAGTGAACTGGTTAGGCAAACTGATTTCATAATTGAGTTGAGCTGTAATTCCATATTTAAAGATAAATTGGAGCCTTGCATCACTGAGCATGGCCTTAGAGAAAGAACAGACAGTTGCACCTTTGTTTCTTGTCTTTTTTCCTATAAAATCACTCTTCATGTATATCATAAACATACTGCAGTTATGTGGATATGAAAGGTGCAGAGCAGGAAGACAGCAATGTAATTCTGACCAGCGCAGCTAGGGAGTGATTCTTGGTTTAGCTCTTGTAGCTTATGCATATAGTGCTTGAGGATCAGGGTATTGAATCCGTCTCCAACACTTCTGTAAAACTAATGGACAGTGTTGCAGAATCTTTGCTTTCGTCCAGCACATGCACATAGATGTGCAGTCATCCTCCCAGATCTCATGGTATAGGAGATCCAAGCAGCGGAACAATTACCGGGCATTCACCTTTTCTGAAACCAATACTGGTTTTTACACAGACTTTATACTAAAAGTGTATGAGAAAAGCATCTATGGAAATCTGCATCAGTACAGGTTTTGTTCCTTACAGCTCACAACAGGATAACTTGCTTTTTAGCAGTTCGGCGATGCTCATGTTTTTTATTTGTTCTTTTTCTCATTTGCTTAGCATGTGATCTCCTATCTTTAGTGTTGACTCCCCTGCTTGTCTTCCTCAGTATTTGCATGTAGTTAAAACATCTGATAAAGACGTGCTGATCTTTACTCAGTATTTACTGTTTTCCTTTCAAAAAGAAGCTGCAGTGGACAAATGGGTTAAAGAAATGACTTCTTTTCGTTCTGTTTTTTTTATAAGTAGGCATGGCTAACATGGTTTTAATCTCTCAGTGTACCTAGTGCTTCTCAAAATGTGAGCTTAATAAAATATTTATAAAGCCTTCAATGGAATGAGCCATGTAAGTGCAAGATAATTCTATTAATTAGGGATCTCTCAATCTCACAAACACTGAATTGGGAGGGGTGGGATTATCTGAATACAAAATGCACAGCTTGAGCCTTTTAATTTTTTGATGAATAAAACAATCTTTGATATTGAAGGGGACTGTAGAGAATTGAACTATATATAGCCATATCCAGATAAACAAAAAATCACTCTCCCAGAAGACAGAAAATAGCTCAATACTCCCCTCTATCCTCTTGAAAAAGACCATTTGTTTTGAATCTTCATTGCAGATGAGTTTTTAATATACTGAGTATAGCTGCTTGTGGATAAGGCCTTTGTATACTTGACTGTAAAAAAGCAGTAATAGATAAACCACCTATGTCAGGTTATGGCATTTTCTGCATTTAAAGTGTATGCTTGGATAATGTCCTGTATTTCTGTAGCACACCCTGAGCTCTGTTGCAGGCAGCGGAGGCCATGCCAGGGAGAGAGAACTATTGGTGGATGGGGATCCAAAGTAGAGGCCTGTGCACGGGAGGAGGAGAGGGGCTGCTGGCAGGGCTCACTCACGGAGCCTGCTCAGGCTTTAAAGTAATAAAGGCGCTATAAATGTATTACAGCAAGTGGTCCTTGCTGATCTGCAGGTCCTCCACTGCTTGCTTTTGGTGGTGAGTGAGCTATCAAATTTAGGTCCAGTGGGAACATAGTTGTGCATTGAGTAATGCTCAGAGACCAGCCTTTTTTCCCCTTGGTTATGCTGTGTCAAGGGTGTCTGAGGAGGAATCCTGTTTACATTCCATAGATTGGTGATTAGTTTTCATTGGAGAGCTGAAAGCCCTTTGCCCAACATGCAATAATTCCTGTTCCTGGGTTGTTTCAGTTGAAGGGCACCTAATCTCCTTCTGTTCTCTCTGTCCCTTCCCTTTCCTCGTCCCTTTCTTTCCTACTGTCTTCTTTGCCCCCCTTCAGTAAAACTGCATTTTTCATGACATGTGAGTCTGGATGTCTGGATGAATACTAAGATAGAAAAGAAAAAAATAAAGAAACCTGAATTGCCTGGCAGAATCTGCTAAAGCACCTGAACACCACATCCTAAATCTCAAGGGTCAGAAGAGGTATGCACCAAAGTTAGAAAAGTCATGCAGGCATGGAAAAGAGTGAGTCAGCTCCTTCCTCAACCAGTATCAATTAGTTTCATTCTTTTGGAACTACAGTTTCTGCATTAATAGTTTTGAGTATCCTTATTTTTATATATGAAGTTTGATAACCCGCTGTATGTTTCATTTTCCGTTTTAATTCTTAGGTTTTACAACCATATGAGAATTTTAACTTCCATTGTTGTGGAAAAAGACTTGAAAACCTGCATGCCGGCAGCTGAAAATAGCAAGCAGATCATGTGAGCTTCAGAGTTGTATACATGCATTTCAAATGTCACGAGCTCTATGCAAAATTTATGGCATGCTGGGTATCTGGCTCATCATTTGGAAAAGATGGGTTTGGTACTGGATTTTATATCACTTGAAATTCTGGACCTGTTGCAAGATTTTGCACAACTCACAGATTACCTGTTCTCTATAAGGCATTTATCCAGGTTGAAATAATCAAAAGTACCATTATTTTAAAAAGGGGGCAGGAGGAGTACTTATACTGTAACCTCACTTTGTCATCCTCTTATGTTGCTGGCATAGCTCCCCCTTCGGGAGAAGTTTCATGATGCACTTGATTCAAAGGGTGGGCTGCTGAGAGCAGTCCTGGTACATTCCCAGCCCTACCTTGTGTTTGTTGCCACCTTCTTTGAGTCAGTTCTAATGGTCGTGTGGTCACATAGGGAACCTCACTGTTAAGTGGTGGTTGAATTTGGGAGGTTAGTTCACGGTCAGAATAGCTAGCATGGCCTGGTGCACTGGAAGCGGTAGAAGTATGTGGTTTGGGGAAGAAGCTCTTGGGAGCAGCCTGCCATGAGACTAAGCATATCAAAAAATGTATCCTTAGTTTTAGGTCAGCTTCACTCTAGTATTGGTATGAAAAGAGGATGTGTTGTAACCACTGACCATTCTCATGAGCGTGGCCTGCTGCTGGAGTGGCACACGCTGCTGCAGTCTCCCGTGCTAGTGCTAAGGTTCAAGGTGCTGCACTGCATGCTATTTTGGAGACTTCATGCAGCTGAAACTATTAGTATGGGATGCGTCTGGTTCACCGTGCAGCCACACGTCCTCTTGTGCTGTCCAGGAGAGCAGACAGGGGAAGGCAGAGCGGTGGGAGGCAGGACCCTTTCGGGGCTGGCAGCTGCTGGTGTGAGTGTGAGCTGGCAGTGCTCGTGCACAACAGCCATCGCTTTCTGACCTGCCAGACAGCAGCTGCCTCCTGGATTTAATTTCCCCAACTGGGATATGAGAAGTCTTGCCAAGCGTGCAGCCTTGCCACACATGTGTAGGAAGGTTAATTTCAAAGTGAAGAACAGGCTACCTACCATCTCGCTGTGTTTTCTTTTTCTGTGCAGTCAGAATCACCGTATGTGCTAGTGTGCTCTAGCGCTAATGTAAAATTCCCAGACTCGCTGATTAGTGAAGCTAGACAGTAGACAGGGTCCAAGTGGCTAACCATGTGAGAAATTCAGTGACTGTAGGCTACTGTTAATTAACCTAGAATCTAGCAATGTGGCATAGTGTCTGTATGATAAGTTATATTATCTTCAGCAGCTCAATTAAATCAGGAGTGAGACACAGAGCAGACGTAACTCGGCAAAAACAGACAACTTGAGTCAGCCTTCGTAATTTGGTGCGACATCACGTAAATAAATGCAATAACTTGTTTAGCATAGTTAAGCAGTTTGCTGCTGAAAAACTTATTTGCATGACATCTAATTTTGAATAGGTTAAGTTGTGGCAAATTAGATCTGTGCCTTCAGTCTGATGTTCTGCAGAAAAGAGAGAAAAAAAATCCCCCACCAAAGATGTGTCATTTGTAAGTTGAAATCCTACATTTGTTTTCTATAGCAACAAACTGGAACATATGGATTCCATGTTTAAATGATTCACTCTCCGTACCATTGCTGTCATGTTAGCAGTTCTTGATGTGTGTGTGAGATAACATTAACCCTCTGTAATTGCTCTTAATTTTGACTGTTATTCTTCCATTACTTACTAGACTGTTCTATCTAAGATATACACATGGGTGTACATCTGGGTTTCAGTCCTCTATATTTAGAGGAGATAAGGCGGCTGTCCTTGCCATATTTCAATGTGGATAATTAGTTTCTGTCTCTAAAACCATGCTGAGTCTTTGGTTGCAGGAAGTGGTTTGCACCGCTTTGGTGTGGGTGTGTAGACTGAAAGTACTCAATTGTGCTTTAGTATCATTTTTAACAATAAGATCTTTATTATATATGCCTATTTAACTCATAGGGGCCTGAGTTCATATACTTTTGGGCACGTTGCATAGTTTTATTGCATATCAAGACTTTTTGCTCACTGTCTAATTGGAAGCAAGTAAAAGTTTCAAGAAGTGGCTGTATTTTGAAATATTTGCACCAAAAAATGCCACATACCAGCTGTTGTGTGTAACTCCCCATGTGAATATTGTTCCCCCCCTGCTGCCTCCAGCAGCTACGCAGCAGCAAACCATGGAATAGGCACACAGTTGCTCTGAAAAGCTAATGAACTTTGGTCCCAGTGTACCTGCATCTTCTGCCCGTATATCAACTCTAATTTACAAATCTGGTCTCTTCTTTATTTAAATAAAAAGTTTAAGGTAGAGGTGGCCACATGCAGAAGGTAGATGTTCCTGTCTTCTCTGGAATCCAGCCCAAATGTCAACCTAGTGCTTAGAAAGGGGCTGTGCTAGTACAATCTCTTGTTGGACATTGTCAAGTGGAGAGCAAAGTCCTTTGCTGTTTTCTCCATCCCCCTACACCAGACTGTTAGTGGAAGTGCTACAAGAACCACAAGATTCCTTCCAAGACCAAACTAAATGACTCTGAGAGACTGTCTCTTCAAAGCACCACCTGGCGATCCCTGCAATAATGATACACTTACATGCATCAGGTATTTCTGTGATTTCTGTTCCATTCAGGTTAAGAAAATATTAGGGTTTTGGAGTTGCAAATGATTACACTGAAAATTTTCTTAGGTTTTGAAGTAATAGAAATTGTCATGTTTCACTAATAACCTTCTGAAAAGCAGATGATACTGAAAGCAATCTGGTAAATAACCGATTCATTCAGTTCATTGGCTTTGTTCATCTCAGCTTTGGATTTTATTCATACAGATCCTCTCTGCTTGTTGAAAGCACCTTGTCTTGCAAGCATGCTGGTGTTAGGTGGCTCTTCATTAGTAGCTCTGAGGATATACCAAGGTTTGTCATAGCCAGATCTGGTTCATTGCCAGTTTTTTCTAAACCACCTACTAATGAGGTTATTTTTTTTTTCCTTCTTTACATGAAGCACAGTTTCAGAGTAGACACTTCAGGCACGTGCCTTGCTTCTGTCAAAATGCTGCCAATAATTTCAGTTGCAGAGGATGGAGCCATGCATGGGAAATGCTTCACAACAAAGATGATGGATGGGTCTGGCATAAGCTTTGTTTTGTGCTTCTGTTCTTGGATCGAGAGCTAAGGAAATATCTTTAATTTTTCTTAGATGACTATAGTAGATGTAATATTCTTCTCAAGCAGGCTTTTCGTTGTGAGTATGGGAATGACACTGGGGCCTTTTGCCCTGGGTGCAGTGTTTTCGATGTCAATAAATAAAAAAATCTCAGTAGGCACTTGGAATGACTTCTTGCGTGACGGAGGGAAGGAGTTGCACCTGCTTTCATGCTTTTGTTCATGCTGGATCTTCTCTTTGTTTTCCACAAAAGTAACCTTGCCCTCTATAATCTGAAAAAGAAAAATTGGTGGAGAATTTTAATTTTAAAATATCAAGTAAGTCAGAAAGCTGTGAGAAATAAATCTCAGGCAACTGTCTGTGGCACTGCAAGAAATATCCCTGCAGGAAGAGCTTTTCTGTCATCCCAGAAATGACTGAAATCCACTCCACAGAGATGGAAACCACTGATATTCTGACAACATTTTATTATGGTATGCTTGGAGCTTTTCAGCCTATAATGAAACTAATAGAATGGATTCATTTCTAAAGCAGTTTCAGTTGTGTGGTTCCACTTAAGAAGGTAGGATTTCACCATATATGCTGGACCTTCACTGTAGGAAAGGGATACTGCTTTTCAGTGGTGTCATGGTAAGTAGCAATTGGCATCATGTAGTATTAAACTGAAAATTAAGCATATGGCTGAGGTCCTGCTCTGCTTTTTATTCATTAGCCTAAATGTACCAAAATAACAAGTATAATGTCTGTTTCTCAATAGGGAAATTTCATTGAAAATGTTAGTGGAAGATGTCCTGTGTAGCTGGCAAACAGCAACATTGGTGAAAATAAATAGTACCTAGCTCTTACTTAGAGCTTTTCATAAGCAGATCTCAATTCATTTAACAAGGAGTGAAGGGTTATTAAAGACTGTTTCAATTACAGAGTTGAGTAGCTTTCAATTAATTTTTCCTTATGTTTTTTTCTGTGTAGAAGGGGTTTTGTTTTTTTTCCCTTACTGAGAGATCTGTGACCTGTGTTCTAGCGGTGCAAGTGTGTGTTCAGTATGGTGCAATTTGTTCACTAGTTTAGATACATTTCTTGCCTGCTGGAAATCAAGTATTTGACAGAGGCAGAGCTTACATGTGCTATCTTAGAGGGGGTTTGAACCAGCTTCTGTTTCCCCTGCTGATGAAAGTGGCATGCAGAAGGAGCAGTATACACAGGGAGATACGGTGTCTGGCAGTCACTTCTCTGGAGGATTAAATGAAGCCTTCAGAAAGGCACCCTTTTACTTATGGAATTCATAACCCAAACTGCTGGCTCTGTTCATGGGATTATTTTTTTTCTTTTTACAAGAAGCCTTAAAATATGGTTTCTTGCATTTCTTTATTTGGATTCTTCTCTTTAATTTGTGTGTGCAATAGTTTGACTCCTCCAACAACTAGACGATCTGCTGGCAGAGAAATGTTCTGAAATGCAGCCTCAGTAAAGCTATCAAACCGGATGATAGCATGAGCTATAGACTGTGTTTGTAGAGCAGAGGAAGAAAACCGCATTGCACAAGGCCTGTCTGCTTTTTCAAATTCTGCTATTGTTTTAAAAATCTGTGCCAGTCATCTCGTGCTAAAACAAGGCCTCCGACCAAGAGCCTCTGTTGAATAAGAATTACGTTAACGTGATCCAAGAGCTCACAGACGGGAAACTCCCCAGAACCTGCCATGGGAGAATTTTTTTTTCCCCTTCATTTGTAGTAGAGTTAATATATGCAGCTTCTCAGACATGAGGGAAAAAAATAGATTGTGAACATTATTGTTAATCCAGTTGTTTAGAAATGAGCAGTTATGTTTTCCCAAAGTATGCAACTGTTTAAAAAATAATGATATATTTTAAAAATCATGCCTTTGGGTTTTGTGCCTTCCAGATAAAACGCTCATCTCATTTTCATGTATTTCTCAGCAATCCCAAGAATTATAAAACTACTATTTAAAAAGATACAAACAATTCCTAAATACACGCTTTCTGTTTCTGGAGTTTTCATTGAAACACCTAGCATCACCAGAACTGGAGAATTTAGTAACAATATCAGTCATGTAAATTAAATTCCATTTTTCCTGTGCCCTCCCTCTGCTCCTGCTAAAATGTTGGAATACTTTGGCAGTGTAGCACAGTGAGGGATGACAGTGTGAATAATAGCATCAGGTAAGTTTACTAAATGCCCCTAAATACAGGACTACGTGTTGTTCAGTACAAAGGCAGAGACGAATGTAACAGTTAAAAAACTGCATTGCTCACGCAAATTTCAAAACAAAACCAGATTTTTCCCTTGGAAATCCACCGGCTTCCTCAGGACAGGTAGGATTCCACCCTGAAATTTCCACGTGCTTTCTGTGCACATGGAAACATTTTCAGTCGTGGCAGTATCCCACTACACTTTGATCAAAAAATAATCCTTCATCTTTCATCATCCCGAAGTTGATCACACAAATTGCTCATGATGATACATCATGATGAACAAAAAACAGAGCCTCCTAGAAAGGATCAGTATAGTAAGAGTGCTTTGCTGTCTCTGGTATTTTTGGAGATTGTCTAATTTTGCCTTCTAGCTGGCAGGCTGAGGTTAAAATCCGGATTGTTGGAAAGTGTGGCTGTTCGGGCATGTCCCGACAATGGGGCATAAGCCCAAGGTGAAGATTTTGAATGTAAAACTAAAATGTCCGTCAATTTGGGCTCAGACAGTTTTGACTTCGGGTAGAGTCCATTCTGGTTTGCAGGTGGGAGGCGTCACGTTATAGAGGAAGCAATTCAGGGGAGCTGTGGTATTTCAGGTAGAGCTCACCTCCAACTAATGAGTTCATATCTAAAAATTAGAAAATCTGCATAAATATTTATCAGAATGAAGTAGGGTTTTCTGTGTTCTGTGTACAATGTAAGATGCTGTCCCTAGTTTCCAAACTTTGCATTAACGTGGTGTAGAAAGTCTATGTCAGCTACTGTGTATGTTATTTACCATCTTGCTTTGTCTTCTCTTTCCAGCACTTACAGAATCCTGCAAACTTCCACAATGCAGCAACAGAGCTCCTGGACTGGTGTGGAGACCCCAGAGCCTTCCAGAGACCATTTGAGCAGAGCCTGATGGGGTGTTTGACGGTACGTCCACTCCCTCTGTGGTGCTGCTTCCTATCCTCTGTTTCATACCGCATACAGTCTGTCGTGGCCAAGGGAACTTGATTTCAGAATCTGCATTTTGTGGGGGTTTTTTGTCATTTTATCTTGAACATGTGAAGCCAGATCCTAACAACTGTTTATTTGACTCCATTACTTAACAGGAAGCAAAATGCAGTAACAAGAAGCAAGTCATAAAAGGGAAAACCATTTATAGTTAGATTACTTACAAGTGTACATACTAGGTTACTTGATATGCACATACAATATTTATTTTCATGGTTTGAAATTGCTAAGTGAGCTCTGTTCTTACAGAGTTAATGGACTTGTCAGGCATTTATTTTCCTTTGCTCGTTTTTGGTGGGATTGGAGGACTTCTTGTCTTCTATCTCAAGTGTGGTGTACTTTCAGCCAAACAGTGTTTCTGACATGTCTATTCAGCTTTGTTACATATATTGGCTGCAGGTCTAGTTCTGACATACTAATGCCAACAGTTTTATTGACTTTGGTGCTTTTCTTTCCATTCACTCTTTATTAAGAAGTTAGTTCCTAAAGCAGCTTCATTATAATGTACTGAAAATATAGTTTATTGTGTATGCAACAGCACTTTTTGTTTTGAAAGTTTTATTTCCCATGCACTCAGTAGCAGGATCCAGTCCAAAATTGTTATGGGGAGTCAAGACTTTAGAATTAAATTCTGACTGGAGTAGGAGTGTTCAACAGTTTCACTGCAACTTGCACAACAAATTGACATAAATAAATAGTCACAAAGGAGACAAATTCTAAAATTGTTAATGAAGAGACCATCACTGTATTTGATAGGGGTGGGGGTGGCAAAGTGCATGGATTATATTCATGCACAATGTAGCTGATGTATATAAGCCAGACACTAAGACTGAGATTTAGTTGCCAGAAATCCAAATGTTAAGGAATGGCTCCATCTTAATGTGCTCATGTGTATAGCACCCCTCAGATTTCTGTGTCAGAAAGAATAAATCCAATGATATAAGGAGGTGTGTATCATTCCTTCAATCAGAAAAAGAAAGCAAAGTAAGTTCGAAATCCAAAGATAAGATATTTAACAATTCTGTTTGAAGTAAAAGTTAGATATAACCTCAATCATGAGCAAATGTGTATAGGATCTGATGTCACCATAAACATATTTTATTTATGCTTTTTAAGAACTTCGCTAGTTTGTTCAGGTTAGCGCTTGGGAAAGGAGACATTCAGCTGTATATACCAAGTATACTTGGGTAGCCTGTGCACAGTATTTCTCTGCAGACCTCTGCATGAACGTTGTAAATCTGACCTGCAACTGTCTTGTTCAAATCTTTTCTTTCTACATAAGCAGAGCTGCAGCCCTGCACAAATGTAGGGTCACAATAAGGTGGGACTACTATAGTGATTCATAAAGTAAGAAGGAAATGCTCCATGAAAAGTAGTGAGGTAAAACACAGAATACCAGGTTATCAGAGTTTCTTGAAATGAAAATACTATCTATCTTCTGACAAGAAAGAAAGAAAAAAATTCGTATTATCTAAGTACTGCTAAGATTGGAACAGCATGTGTTGCTTTGCTTTATACTCCTCCTTGAAATCTGAACAGGGTGGCATGAAATCGCCCTTTCCCAGGCTTGTTGAGGGAGAGCGCTATGTGCAGTGTAGGACTGGCAGGCAGCAGCATCTTTATCACATGTTGTGATTTCTTTATATTTCTAACAAGGAAAAAACCACAGAAACTTAACTAGTTGGCTTGATTTGTGTTAGATAAATATAAAGGTTTTGCAGAATGCATACAAACAGTAATGAATATGTTTCTTGTTCCCAATTCTAAAATCCCTCCCTTCTTCTCGCCATGTACATCCCTCTTCCTGCTTCCCATTAAACAGGCTGAACCACAGGGTTGTCCTCAAGAGAGTGATACTTCATATATATTCCTAATACGTTGCAGCAAGGTCTCTTTTTTTTAATTTTTTTTATTTTCTTATAAACATTCTTTCTATCTGAGCTTGCTCATATTTAACTTCTTTCTAAATATTTTCTTCTTCAAAATTTAGCAAAGGTGGATGTTGAGGCCTGTTGTCCTCTTACAGGAAAACGTATTTATCTACAAAGTTTATCAATGTTCTTCTTTGTGAGGATTATGCTAAAAAAATGAAAAAAAAATATGAAAGTCTGTTCAGCCACTAAAACAGGATTATTGATTTATTTTGGTAGTCTTTAAAATGACCTTCAAAAACAAATTCCCTTTAAAATTTCCATATTTTTGGATATGCTGTTTAAAGCAAGTAGTCTCTACCATCATTACAGTATTTGAGCTGTGTGGATTCCTAAAGGCAACTGCATTTAATCCAGAAACTGTACAAATGCTAAAAATGCTTGCTTGCTTATAAGGGTCCTTCCCTGTAGTGTACAGAAGGATTTTTTTCTTTTATGACATTCTGTTCTGTTAACTCTCTGACCAGGGAAAAAGTGGTGTATACTAAATTCTTCTGGAACCATCAAGGGATATGAAAGCATCATATCCTACTAGCGGGTAACACCGTATATACTAATCCAAATTGAAATATATTAATATGTCATGACTGCGGAAGGGCAAGCTCTCAGGAATGAGCAAACCATCCATTCGTGCGCTGTGAAGTTTAAATGCATCAGATGTAATGACAGCAATCAAAACGGATCTGTTGTATTATGAACAACCAATTTAATGTGTAACAGATTCTTTGCATCGTTTAAGTCTTATCTGGAATGTTTTTGCAAAAATTAACCAGTTAGGCTTAATCCTATTAATAAAAAGGGGAAAATACGCTCAAAATCTTGAAATCGTGCTTTAATTTAAGAAGTGATTCTTAGAAAGTAGTTATTTTTAAGTCCACACACCATCTTCATGTTGGTCCTGTCAGTAATATCTGGTTCACTTCATAACAGCTGTTGCCAGTCTAACAGACCCTGACTGGTTGCAGAAGAATGGTCTTACAAATATTGTGCTTGGGCATCAGCAGAAGGAAAGCTTTCAGCTTCACTTACAGAATCACTGGTTTTGATAATAATATCTAGAATAGGCTGTTAGAGAAGGTTTTCTGTGCTGAAATTGTAATGCCAGCACTTAGGAAAATCTTGATGACTTGAAAATCTAATGAGTTAGCTAGACAGCACATGTTGAATGTCAACACGTTTCTAGTGTTCATTTTTCCTCAGTCATTTTTAGTCCTTTAGAATAATAAATGTGCACAATATACGTACTGGCTATTAGCAGTAGGTAATCATTTTTGTGTATCAGCAGTACTTGATACTACTGGAATTACATTTGCAACTGTGGGCTCCAGTGACACTGTATGCAGGACAATACAAATGGTTTTCTTCTCTCAAGAACAGACTCAGGATTTGGTACAACCAGAGGTGTTTAATAAGGCCTTTAAACAGGCTTTCCTTAGCTAGTTAAATACTTGCATTTGTTATATAGGATCCTTTAAATGATTGCTCTTTTAGAGGTGAAATACCTTCTGTTTGTGAGAGAGATCTTGGGCTGATGCTGTCAGGACCTATCAATAAAACTGGAATAATTCTGTGCAGTGCTGACAGACAGAGAAAAAGTTTAGGATACATGGGTAAACCTATGGCTTGTGCTATTGAAAAAAATAATTCATTAACTAAGCCCCAAAAGCTGTGCCCCTTCTGGCAAAAATGCATGTGACTGCATGCGCATTGCTGTTACGTTCAAACAGTTCTGGCAGATGCTAATTGTAGAGCTTACCTTTTTGTGCTCAACCATTACAGAAAATCACCAAAGTGAGTGGGTAATATAAGTTTATAAAGAAAACTCATTTCAACAGATAAATAAAAAGCCAAGGAGGGAGAGGGAAGCTTTGGATCTGTATTTTTCCTTGCAAGGTACAGAAAGATTCCTTTAAACAGCTCTGATGGAACTCATGCACACAACTTTTCATCTTTCTCAGAGACTATAAACTCTCTCTTCTAACTTGCCAAGAAAAGCTAGGTGTTATTTTTCAACAGTGGTTATTTTCAAATCAAATAGAACTTTCTGTAGACCAGAAACTGAATTATAATTGAAATAATTGATTCTATAAATTACTGAAATTACAGTGGATACAGTGTTCTATGGTATGTAACATTACTTCTTGCACAGTGTTACGGGGAGCTGATAAAAATAACCTCCAGTTTCCACAAACCAGACATATCTATGTTTTTATTTTGTTTGAAACAGTTTCTTATTCTAGCATTCATAGTTTATAAAGCACTTAGGGATAAGCTTATATTATGGTAAGGGTAATATTCCTGATAAATTTAAGAATATAGTTCTATAAAAATGTACTGTATATGGCATTACCTTACTGTCTTCTGAAAGAAACAGCTTCAGTTTCAATGCAGCAATTAAAAAAAAAACACCCTAGTTTGGTTGGACAAGGTTGCCTCACTCTCTTTTGCCTTTCCTCAGCTCCGCTCTGGTCTCATCTCATAGGTCTGCTCTTGCCAGGCAGTTTAACATGTAAGTAATTGTACTGAGGGCATTGGCTATCCTTTGTGTCTGCGCTGCAGCAAAAATGGAAGCAAGGGACAGCTGAGAGCCAAATGGACAGATTTACAGACTTGTCTGCAGCGCAGGACAGCAGAGGCGCTGCTTTGTTCTCTTGCGGTGCTTCAGTGTTACAAGGCACCAAGTTCATCGTTCTTCGGGGCTCTTCAGTACACTTGAAAAGGAAATAAAAGGGTGGGAAAAGCACAGCTGTGTGCAGTTACTCTGTACCTGTACCTAGAGACTTAGTCTAAGAAATTAAAATCCAGTGCCACAATAGTTTTGGACAGTATCAGAACTTTACCTAAGTAGGACGTGCTTACCTGAGCTGGCTCTTGGTCAAAGCACTGGATGTAACAGAGATTCTCTAGTGAAAACTGGGGTCTGTCCACTGTGGTTAGGACCTGGGTCTCTCTTTTCATCCAAAAGATGGCACTTCCTACCCTATTTTTTCTACAAAATTAAAAATGTCTTTTCCTCCCCACTACCTTAATGTTCTAGATTTCTTTTCCAAATGTTGGGTCTACCCCAGTCATCAGATGTGGGAAACTCATCCGTGTTTATTTAAGAAATGTATCTCTTTCAATTAAGAGAAAAACAACACCCAAAGCTTTAGTCCTAGTTGTACTCTATCTGAAAATTATAGATTTTATTTAAATCTTTTGTGCTGCTAATAGCTCTTACTGGATCTCTGTACTGCTGACAAACATTGCTGAAATAACAAGCATCTGCATTAAACTGATGGAAGTATCTGCTATAGGCTTGTGTTTTAGTGATACTGATGTATGGTACAATAATTTTTGAATTGCCTTTATCTTTGGAAAATCCTGGAGCTAAGACTGCTGAGATATTTTTAGGTCATTTGGAGGGAAAAAACAACCAACCTGCTCTCATTTTCGTGATACAGAAATCCATTTTAGCTCATCCAACATGCAATGAAAAATATAACTGATATTATTTTTTTTTAAAAGAAGGACAAGTACAGTATCTTTGAATAATGTCAAATTTCCACAACAGGATGCCTCAGACAGCAAAAACAATGAAGTTGAGCTAATGTGTTCACAAGGTATCTGCTGCTACACTGACTTCACGCCTGGCAGGGTTCATTCTGTTTAATGCAGAAAAGCATGTAATCAAAAATCAACATGTGACATTCAAAACTCAGGTTAGGATCTGACTGTGAGTAATTACAGATGGAAGAGCTGGTTCAGCGTATCTATACCCAGAAATTAGCAGGGTGCAGCTGCCCGTTAGAGCCCTAGAAGTGTTGCATTTAGTCTTTGTATCCAAGAGTTCCAGAGCAAAAAGTTCACGAGGCAGAAATTCTGCGTCCATCATCCTCTGTGTGCATTTGCTAAGCACAGAGTTGTGTGTGTTTGCAGTGCCTAGCAGGACCCCAGGCTGTGGACGTGCTGTACCATCTGAGTACAGCCAGCGGGCACAGAACACTGCTTCAGAGCAGCTCACAGTGCTACCGAATAACTCAGTATTGTTGGCTGTCGTGTGACATTGTGGTGTCCTGAAGCCCTTTTTTAAACTTCATTTCATCAGTCAAGACATGTTATTCTGCAGCTGTAAAATATTTGTTTGAGATGTGTTGCTGTCCAAATTAAAATGCTTTTGCAATTCCTGTATAGTTTTCTTCATATGATGGCTGTATGTTTCATCTGTATCACTGTTGAAAGTCTGCCAGGACTCAGGTGGCAGCAGTATTGCAGTGGCCCAGTGATCAGCGGGCTTCATTAAAGCAAAATCCCTGCATCTTTCCCTCTGGGAGAAAATTTCAGATGGAGAGGGTGGAGTATAGTGACCTTCTCCTCTGTGTTTCTGGTTGTTAGAGGGGAGGGAGAGGATGTAAAGGAGGAGATAGTTATTCTGCATGAGTTACTTCACTGTTGCAAGAAGTGTCAAGAAAAGTAGCAGATGGCAGGGATACTGGTTTATTATACTTTGAAAATATGGTCCTTATTCACCTAATGGGGTGGGAAATATATTTTATGAAAACCTTAGTTTTGAATACAGGGACTCTCTAGAGTCTCTTACATTTGCAGAACCTACTTAATGTCTGGTTTGGAGCATCAAAGGCAAGAAATCAGTTAATGATATATAACTTTACTCACCTGCTTTGATTGTCTGTATTGTTGACGCAGCCCTTCTGCAACTGTAGTATAAGAGTCTCATCAGACCAGGACTTCAGATCACAAAAATTTCTTTCTCCTTTTTCTTTCTTTTTTTCCTGTTTGAGGCAGATCACTATTCATGTTGCAAAATTCCTCAATTAGCTTCCTGTTTATCTGATCTTTGTGTGTTACTGAGGGGTGAAAAATTACCATCTACATTGCAGAATTCTAATTACAAAATTTCTGCTGTAGTCTTCAAACTGCATTCAGATAATTTCAAGTATGCACAAGTGGCTGAACACAGAGCTGTCTGAACTAGCAATCAGCTGGCATTTTTAGTTTTGAGCAGCCAGCAAATTGAATTGGTAAAATTCATTCTGATGCCAGCAGGGGGGGGGGTGCTCTTGACTGCTGCTAGTTAAGAGATTCACTGAAAGTGCAGCGTAATGGGAAGGGAGTTTTGTAATAAGCAGTCATAGCTCTCTTGATTAACAGGCCTGTTAGGTTAAGAGGTGCGTTGTTCCAGTACTCCGTGGGGTGATGACAAGAAGGGCAGGGAGCAGAGCTTGCTGTGGTGTAGCTCCTCAGCCTTGCAAAAGGAGAAAGGAGTCAAAAAAAAGAGAACAGCAGCAAAAAAAATTATTGCAGTTGAATTTGGCAAAGAGAAAAGAAGTTGGTAGCCAAATTTCTCTGCTTTTAACATTATTGAAACCTCGCTCTCATCATTTTCTCCTCACTGTCAATGACCCTGAGAGTTCGGGTATCAAGAACTCTGCAGGGCTGTGTCACAGGCAGTGAATGCAGTGTCTTAGTTCTGAATGCAATATTATTC
Source organism: Mesitornis unicolor (assembly GCF_000695765.1). Lineage (NCBI taxonomy): Eukaryota > Metazoa > Chordata > Aves > Mesitornithiformes > Mesitornithidae > Mesitornis > Mesitornis unicolor. The sequence goes on from NW_010183107.1 coordinate 30,208, forward strand.
ATGTTAAAGATTTCAAAGGTTTTGGGTGGTCAGATTTTCTTATTGGCAGTTAAGATTACAGTAATGTTTGTTTGCAAATAAGGCTTATGTCCCTTTAAAAACACAGCTAAAATAGTTGTCAGCACCAAATCTAAGTTAAAAGAAAAGGTAGATGTTACAAGCACATGTAGGAAATAGTCTGGCTTCCAGAAGGTCTATCTCAACTGTTATTGTGAAATAACATAGAGAAATGTTAGGTGTTGAATCTTGTGCTGGCCAAGCACCTCTCTTAACCGTCATAAGGGATGATTTCAATGTATGATTGCGGTATCACTGGCTACTCATTTCTTTTTTAATGCACTACTTTTACGGCACATATGCTTAAGTCAAGTAAGATACATGCTTACAGCGCTGCATAATGAGGTCATGGTTGAACACATGGTGCCACCTGCATGTTGTCTGAAATTTTGCCATGTGCTCAACTTGAATTAGCAGTTAGAGAAAGCCTGAGTATGTTTGCAATTGGTATGATATTACTTAGCCATAATACTGAATGGATAGGGCAACCTCAGAAGGCATATTAGAGTTAAGATATGTTACATCCGCTGCTTACACTTATAAGGCCAGTTAACTCATCAAAAAAGAAGATGTACTGTGCTGATGGATTCATGTTCTGTATTACCTAATAATTGTTTTATAATTTGTTTTGTTGTCTGTCTTGGTACCTGTAATTTCTGAGATTCACGTTTTTACCATCTTAAAACCAGAGACCTGATGTGCCTCCAAGGTCTCTGTCTTGAATGAATTGCTGAAAATAATAATTCGCAACTAGAAGGTTTGCCAGGGCTGGTTCCTTTGGGGCACTCGAAGGTAAATTTCAACAGGGGCTGCTGTCTTGAATATATTAAACTTAACAAATGTCTTGTAGTCAATTCTTTGTGTTTTCTGGATCCTATTCCTATGACGCATTTGTCATCTTGCTTCTGAGAAATCTCCATGTTTATTTAAAAGGCCAGGAGGTCCCTAGCATGCAGGTTGACTGGAGGAAAGCCTTCCAAGTACCGAGTGAGCAATGTCTGAATTCCCTTGTAGGCAACTGGAAACAGGGTCTTTAGAGGATATATGATCTGTTCTGTTGAACTTTCATTTTGAAATAAAAGTAAGTCACAATTGAAAGAAAAACTTTAAACTTTAAATATAGTTAATGCAAAAATTTGTGAGCCAATGAAGAAACTGGAAATAAAAACTGAACCACCCTATTCTTACTGACCCAAGGGGATCACTGAGGAGTGGTGTACAAAAACCAAGGGCTGGGGGAGAAGGGCCTGGGAGAAAATGCTCTTGAGCTTGGTTAGAGCAGTTTGTATTACAGAGCCTCTTCTTGTGTTTAGCAGAGTGCATAGAAGAAAAATTTAGGTGGAAAATAGCTCTTGGCAAAATGGAAGTTTTATTAGACAGTTTTCTATTAAGTAGCTGAGGATTTTGTTGTTCTTTTGAGAGGAAGACGGGGGTTTTATGCAGTTTGTCAGTGAAAGCACTTTCTTTCAAATTTAGAATTATGTAAATATTTATGTATAGAAAAAAATGAATTTGCAGTTTGTTTACCCTCACATTTCTCATGAAAAACTTGAGCAGTAAGTAACAGTTTGACTGGCTGACCTCTCTAGACTTGCAAGTTCAGACTCTACCTTCTCGTGCTTACTCTTCTGCTCGCAGTGCTTGCTAAGGTAGAGCTTCAGCTGCTTCAAGGTAGGCTTTAGCAGGACAATGCCATGGCCATCTGGATGCAGTCAGCACTGGGGCTGTGCATCGTGGCATCTGGAAGCTCTGCTTCTGGCCATGATGAGGTACAGAGCAGTGCTTTCTCTGGCAGAGGAAATTAAGAAGAGGAAACTGCCGTCAAACAAGAGTGTAACAGGTTAGGCCTCAGCCTGGGTTTAGTTTTTGAACTGACCTAGAGTCTATTCAGTAGGACATTGCAATTGTAGATTGGCTTTCATGGGCTCACAGTTTTACGATTCTCTGCATTTCCTGAGTTACCTTGTAGAAGTTTCTCTGCAATTAGCAAGATGCCAGTTGAGAGCAGTGACTCCGCCTCTGGCCAGCAGGGTTTCAGTATTTGTAGCTTCGTGTTTTAAAATTAGCCAAGCACATAGACAGACAGTGCATTTCTGAAGTTACTGTGTGCTCACTAATGAGCAGATGGATCTGCCTTCATTCCTGCCCAGTCTCAAAATAAATAGTTCGATGATAATGTGCTTTTTTCTAAACAGAAAATGGGAAGGCCCTTTCTCCTTTATTTTACAGACCTGAGTAGCACTCTGAAATGTGTTCCTCTGTGATGGTACAGTAGATGGTGCCTAAAGGACTTTAAATAATGTTTGCACATGAATGAGATGTTGCCCTCAGGAGCCTTTAACAAGATGATTGTTTCAGAGGAGCTTCCTGTCTGCTTCCTACCAGTCCCTTCTCTTATGCCCACCTGTTGGTGGCTGAACTCTCGTGATACTGAAAGGAGGGAAGGGGAACAGTGTCTAAGTGCCCTCCAGCTCTCAGAGCAGCCCACCATTCTTCATTCCTATTGCTAATTTAGCATGAAATATGAGATATGCTGTTCTGCTGTTGTTCTTTTGCTTGTGGGTTTTTTTCTTTTATTTTATCGTATCTTTGCAAATTTAGACCTAGAGTCTTAGCCAGGATATTAACAACTATCAGCCTTCAAATGTAAAAGATTAAAAGTTGACCTACCAAGTTGGAAATGTTTTGTGATTTATCAAAAATAATTGCATTCTTTCTCACAAATTCTTTTTTCTTTCCTGTCTAAAACTTACAATTGTAATTGCAAAGAGAAACAGGAAATAAAACAGTAAGTGTGTTCTAAAGTTGTATTTTATTATACTGATTATCCCAAATTCTCATTTCATTTCACTGAAGCTCTCTGCTGCTCAATTTTGAGATTGGGAGGGTTAAAATAACTTTAGGGAGGGGACACTCTCACCCAATAAGTTATGTGAAACTGTAATTTCTGAATTAATAGCAACAACAGAAACAACGAAAATCTACCTGGGAACTTTATCCATGCTAATTCTTTCTTAAGAAGGAAATTTGGTTCTTGATTGTTAATTAGGCAAAGTGGATATTGGAAAAAGTTCAGAATGATAAAATTCATGTAATAGTTTAAAGTAAGTAGGGAAGAATAGAATTTATTTACCGCTTGTAGATTATCACATATGTTGGTTCTTCACTCTGTTTTATACAGTTGCTTTTGAGGGGGAACCAGTCCTGGATACAGATAATTGCAGTGTCATTAATTTAGAAAGAAGCTTTCAGATGGAAATAGAGATGGGAAAAGGATATTTTCTTGTTTTGTAAGCTATTTAGGATAGGGACTTTCTTTTGCTTCACACCAGGAAATGTTCTGTTCCTTGTGGAGTTCCTTGACCATTGTTTCAATGCAAAGCAGTAATGGTGATGTTAAGAATAATCTGTTTTACTTATGCTTCTGATTCTGAAGTCATCCTGTGCCACTAGAAGGCAATATAAATGCTCTGCTGTCTATAACTTCAGCATGGCTTGCCAGAATGACCACAGTATTGTGTTTATACTGTATAGATTTTCATGAGGATACATTCTTGGCTGATAGCTGAGTTGCTGGCCTGGAGAAACAGTTGACTGCATTTAATCCTTAACTCCAGTCTTTGATTTTCCTTGTTTTGCTACTCCTAGATCAGCTCCCGTTTCCAGAAGTAAAGGGAAAAAAAAAATCAAATCATCTTTACCTGTTTAATGTGTTTGGCAAATACTTCTTCCACAAGCCTATTTATTTTAAAATTGTAGTAAATGTGTTTCCCAATACTGTATTGTTGAAATGCAGCAGCTGTGACCGTGATCACAGTGTAGGAGAGCGGGAGTGGGGGCATTTTAACCTAAAGGACACAGACGCTGCTCTTGAGAACCAGCCAGGAACTGCTTGTGACAGAGATAGAGACTTCGGGACTTCTCATCCTGAAGTTTCAAGTACAGTAAAATGGATTCTGTACACTCCTTGCATCTGCTTTTCTTGCATTACTTCTTCTGGAAAAGCTTTGTCTCTCAAACTGTCATGGATCTCCCAGGCCTTTCTTGTGACAAGGGGTCAAATAACCAGATCACCAAGAGACCCTGAGGTTCACTTTGCTGCGCTTGCACTGGAAACTACTGAAGAGCAATGCCTCGCACCGTGCTTGCACTGTGCCTATCACAGCAGATGCAGTTGCCTGACTTTGCTGCTGGTGATCAGGTTCATGTAACTTTGCAAAGAGCTCAAGTAACCCCTAATGGAGCTTTCTCTCTTTTCCTTTGCAGGTGGTCAGTCGAGTGGCAGCTCAGCAGGGATTTGACTTGGATCTTGGATACAGGCTACTGGCAGTATGTGCAGCCAACAGAGACAAATTCACTCCAAAATCAGCTGGTAGGAAAAGCCTTTTTTGGGTGTATTACTGATTCTTGGATGGTCATATTCTTAATGAATGCTACCTTGTACTGTCTTGCATTCTTTAGGAAATATAAAACCAAAACCAAACATGTATTTGGTGGCAATAGTGCTGCTGCTTTTAGCATTTCAGTGCCGTACTGTTTTGAGGATACGTGATTTTGGAAATTTGTGTTTTCCCCTACTAGTGCTGGTTCATTGCCCTGTTTGATCTTATATATAAAATTTCACTTCCAGAAGCACTGATGTTCAGTAGTTTCATGGTGGAAATGAACACACTCAGGCCCCTCCTTCTTGGTAAATCGTTGATTTTCTGTCATGTGTCAACCTTTAGATCTTTCACATTCATTCTGCACTCACTGATATGTCTCTTGCCAATCTTTTATTCCTTGACTACATTAGCTTTAAAGTTCTGAGCCAAGAGTAGGTGGCAATCCTATTGGCACGGTATTAAGTAGTCATTTTTACAGTATTTTGTGGCAATAATCTGTTATAGGGCTCTGATCAAGTAGCAATATTTGATCATGGTGTACTGCCATTGCATCTCTGTATAGTACAAGTGGAAAATCTTTCTGCTTCTCGCATATTTGATTTAACTGGAGCACTTAATTCTGGTGGTTCTTCTCTTAGCTGATGAGTGTCAAGTTAATGTGCACTGGCTTGGAAAACTGGCAGACAACTGCTCCGTTCCAGACTGAGCATGGATAACTTTTCTGCCTAGTGCTAAACTGGTATGCAGTCCCTGTTTTAGAACATCAGAAAAAGTTACCTTCTCCAAAACCGTAATTGGTAGTCAACTGGTTGGTTTGTTACCATTTCTTTTTCTGTTCCTTTTCAGTTTTTATCAGCCCCAAACTTCTTAACTCATGGCTACCTTTTGTCCTAAGTGCTCTAAGCAGTTCCTCACATGAAACTGGCTTTCGCATCAAGGCGTGTTCACTGAACTTTTCCTGATTCATCATTTGAATGCGAAGATATAATTTTTTACTCATTTTATCCAGACTTTTTTTAAAGGGTTAACTTCAACGTCTGAGTGCATTAACATTTTCTGATTTCTAAAGCAACATGGGCTCTGCTCCCTCCTTCAGTTTTTGTAAAAACATTGAGGACGTCCGTTGCTATTTTTGTAAACAGTGTGCATCATTGAAGGCTGCCTTTCATGATTTGCTCAAGTTGTTCCAAGGATGCTTGCATGTTGTTTTGAGTAACTCATTCTTTTTTCTGTTACATCTATTGAAAGACACCTTCAACACTTCTCCCAGTCACTTTCCTACAGAAGTCCCCTGATGCAGACATCAAATAGCATTATTTTTTATGAATAAGCATTTGTTTTTCCCTTCCTCCAAGCTTAAGGGGAATTTACAATGGTTTGAATTCATTCCTCCAGGTATTAATTTACTGCTGCCAAAGGGATCACCCTGGAAACATTTTCAATACGTACTGTTTACTGTCTGATATTCTGAAATGTATAGAGAAAAAGATATTTTTTTTTCTAATTAAAACACATTTGAATAGGTGAGTGCTGGGGAAAAATATTTGCACCAAGTCCTTTCCAGGGCAATCCACTATTAGTTCCTCTTTATAGCTGAGAACAAGGCTTGTTGGTGTCTTGCAGGCTGGGATGGCCTGACAGTGGTGGCTGGCAGGCTTGGCAGCTCTGCTGTGCGGAGCAGGTGGCCCACCCGAGCCTGGTGTCCCCTCAGGTCTGCTGGTTTGCAGAGGCAGCTGAACCAGTGCAATTGGTGCTCCTGCTCCTGTTCTCCAGCAGTTCCCAGCCTGAGCGTGTACTGGCAGAAGAGCTTTTGCTGATACGGCTCTTTCTGTTTGACTGCCTCCCTGAGCTGGCTATCTGCAGGGCCCCAGGAGAGCGAGGGTCCCTGTGGCCGTGCCCAAGGGTCTCCATTAGCCCTGACGGAAGAGGGCTGGAGCCTAAGGCTGGAGGGCAGAGCAGCCAAGCTGGGAATTCCACACCCCTGGTTCATGCAATCGGTGCCGAGCTGTTTCAACTCAGTTGGTTTAAACCATTTTGGCAGTAGCTCCCTGCTAAGCTGCAGAGGTTGAGGAGTGATTGCAGGAGGTGCAGGTGACAGATCAGAGCACAGGCAAGCACGGGGGGAGCGGGGGGGCGAGGCGGGAGGAGAGGCTGGAGCCAGGTGAGCCAGCCGCCTTCTCAAGTGACACAGCTTCGGCCCAGAAAGGCGAGGGAACAGTCCAAGGGCTGTTAGCTTCTTAGCGAGCACTTCCCATCCAGGACTGGTGTTGCCGAGACAGCTTTCATGATGTGCTTTTTTGTCTGTCTTGTTTTACTTGGCCATTGAGATAGTTAACAATTAGCTAATACAAATTGTTTTGGAGAATGCCTTAAGGGTAGACCCGGTGTGGCATGAACAGTATTAAGAAGTTGTCATGTGTGCTTTTAAACAGTAATGATGATTTAATGACTGTGCCTTTTGTCTCTGCTTTCTGATGTTTGTACCTGAAATAATAGCTGTGCCTCCTTTTATTCTTCTAGCCCATGCTGCTGCATATGGGCTGCTGCCTCAGCAGGAGGTCAAATACAGCGTTTCCCACCCTGAAGACAGATGACAAAGCCTTTAAACATATACATATCTCTTCTGGTGACAGCTGCTCCCCAGACCTTCCTCGGCAAAGTCCTTTGCCATGTTGTGACACCTATAGGGAATGGCCCAGCAGGTTACCTGCCTGCTCATTTGCTTTCGATTTGCAGCAACCTCAGTTGCTCTCTAGTACCTGAGCACATGAGTGTTTGCAGATTCCCATTTTTCTTCCTTAAGCCTGAAGACGACTTTCTTTCTGAATAGTGTTTGCTTGGACCTTTTTTGGGCCTGTTACCTGCTGTTTTGGTACTTCCTATAGAAGATTTTAAGTGATTTAGCAGCTTTTTTAAAGGTCTGCTATTCAGGTAGAAGAATTCACTGACTGAGTGGTTTTTTTTGTTGTATTTTTTTTTTTAAAGAGGGCATAATTTTCTGTTCTGATTTAAAAAAAACAAAACCAGCTTTATCGAGCTACTGAACTTCATTGTTCTTGTAGCTACTTTTGCTTTTGTCAGGAGGCCAAGCTGAGGCCAGACAAGGGGACAACAGGATGAGATCATACAGGGAGCTTTGTCAGAAAAGGACAGTGTTCAGTAGCTCTGTAAAAAGAGAGAGGGAGGAAGGCGCCTGAGGGCAGAACTGTGCAGAAAAGATACTTTAACTATCACTGAGAAGCTACAGCAAACAAATGCTGTGATAGCTTGGATAGGCAGCTAAGTGTTAGATGTTTGATAGCAGAGATAGCAACCCTTCTTTGGTATTGCTTTGTTTCAGTCTCTTAAGCTCTGCCTGGTGTGCTTTTGATTTTCTTTTTCAAGAGCAGTATTACTTAATAATCTTAATTTTATATGAAGCATAAACTAAAGCTTTATAGTATTTGAGGATTTTACATTGTTTGTTTATTTCCTTAGCTTTAGTCATTGTAATATAACTGTAAAATAGGGCTGCACTTAGAAGATCTGATACCAAAGCTGTGAATAAATTGGACTCTGGGGTTAACAAAGGTATTTGCAGTGAGAGTACGGACAAATGGTGGTGTTAAAACATCGCTGGACAAGATACAGAGACCTAAGGTATGTCCTGATTAGGGTTTATCATTGAACATGTGTTACTGCCTTGTTTCAAAGCAGTAGCATAGGTTGGGCAAAGTGTATTACGGCGTATTATCAAGTCAGACTCACAGAAATGAGAGAAAAGGAGAGACTGAATGAGGCTGCAATAGGAATGAGGAAAAGGTAGAAAGTAAGGACAATGTTCAGATTATAGGGGACCATACGGCGTGATGGACACTTTGCCTAAGTTTCCAATAATAATGCGCATGTTATCTGTGCAGGCAAGACAAAATGAGGTGGCTAAAAGGATTACAAGTATAGAATGGAAATTACTACAGCCAAGGCTGATGGCATCCCTCCAGCTTGAAGGGGCTGAATGATCGACATGCCTGCATTTGGAAAGAAACAGCATATGAATTGTCAGTCTCAGGCCTTACACCAAAGATTTTCAGCAAAGCAGTCAGATCAAAATGATCTCATATGACTGCAGAAGAAATACTAAAGCTGTACCTGTACTTAGGAAAGTGGCTGATAAGAGTGAGTAGGCAGCTTTATGAGAGCAGAGCAGAAGAGCTTGGTTTTGGTGGTTCATGAAATGAAAGCTGAGCAGAGTTACGAAAATGTAAATACTAGCAAATAAACAACTTGGAACAAGAGCTATGAAGCTGCAAGACAGCGTTGGCCAAAAAATATAGATGTAAATTGAATAAATTATTGAAGTAAGGGGGAAATTCTGAACTATTAGGGCAGTGGCATTTCGAATAGGTTTTCAGTTAGAATGACAGTGGAGAGGGAGGGAGCAGAGGAAAGGAAAATGGAAAATCAAACTGCCTTTTTAAAGATAATAAACATAGGAAACTGACTGTATAATGTGGTCCTTGATGTAGTTGGAAGCTGGTTAAGAACCTTTTATCTGTGTATTCCTAAAGGCTTTGTTCATTTCCATGCAGCTGTCTGATCCAGTGGTACTTAGTGTCCTAAAACTGTCCACTTGACACTCTTCATTAAAATAAAAGCATCATTTTCTTTTAGCTGTTACCTTCTGAAACAGCTTTGATGCAGAAGGCTGGCCCATTTCGGGTGATCTCTAGGTTCCTTTACCAGCTCTTTAGCACAGATTCTCACTGTGTGCCTTTGGCTGCTTTGCTCTCTGTTTTGTAGTTTTATATCTTTGAAGCAAGGATAATAATACGCCCTCCCATCTCACTCTTATTTGTCTGGTTTAATTAGATTCAATACTATGCTGGACAGAAACTACCTTTTCCCCCGCAGGTATGTAGCCAGCACAAGTGGAGCCATGGTTTCAGCTAGGACACTCACACTTTGTTACCGTACAGATAAAATAATTCTGTTCTGAAACACGTATCAGCAAGATACACCTTTGTTGCAACTAAGGCTCTCTTTCTTAAAAATTTATATTATAGATACTGCAGATAAATGAGTAATTCAGTCTTAATCCACTTGGATTATGGGGTTAGTTTCACTAGTTTCTGCTAATGAAGTCGACACCTCCCCTTGACCAAAGGAAAGCCCAGTCAGTAGCATTGCTCAGTGTCAAGTAGCATTCATTATGTCTGTAGCCTGTGACAGCCACATTTACATTGACTGCAGAAAAGGGAATCACAAGAAAGGCACAGTTGACTTTGCTCATTTGTCTTGCCCATGAGTTTACTCAGAACAAAACTCTGTAAAGACCTGCAGTTTGGAAAATTATGTCCTGTATGTTCAGCCTCTGTCAGGTTGGCTTAGCATGCGGCAGACTTGTCAGGAGTCAGCTCAGAGTGAGAGACTCTCCTCCCTTCTGGACTTGACTGGTTTGAACTGTTCCTGTTCCCTTCCTGTGAGATGTCTGCCTGCTGCTGATGGATTTGGTCTGCCTTCTACTCTTGGAAGAAGCACGAGCACACTTGTGTCAGACTTTCATTGTCCTTAGATTGACAATTCCTGTTCATCCTTAATGTGAGTTTTAGGGCCTCACAACAGACCTGTGTAGATAGGTATTATTTTGCTGGAATGGAAACTTACTTCCTTTTTGGCTTTCTCTGTGCCATTGTGCACTTGAACACCTATGTTTATAAAGGAGTTTGCATGGCTGAGCTGCTGCTGCTGCTGCTCTGTCTAGCCAAAATATCAGGTGGTTTATCTGACCTGTTATTTTGACATTTGACAGGTCCTTGTTACCATGGTACCAATTCTGACTTGGAGAGATGTAGCAGTAAAACTCCATTGCCAGGTTGGAACATTTTTGTTTTAGTGCCTTTACTGTAGCACTTAGGAAAATTGCAGAGAGTCAACTATAGCAACAAGCTGGCTCTGCTGTTTTCTTAGCCTGTGCCTTGGATTTTCATGAGGCTGGTACTTACCTAAATGCTCACTTTGCTGTTGATTTGAAGTGTGCAGTAAATTAGTTCATTATACGATTCCTGGGTGGTATCTGTTTCTAGTGTGTGCAAGACGTTTTCACTTGGGCTGGAACTGGCATTCTCCAGAGACTTCTGTTGATTGCTATCACTGTTTTCTCTTTTCTGCTTTAGGGACCCTGTATGTGATGAGAGCAAAAATTTGGTGATAGAGACAGACTAGAGCTTGGTCTCGGTGTGAATTTTGATGTTTTAGTTTCAGTTGTTGTTTTGAGTAACATCTGTGTCCTTTTGAACATGAGGTAAGTCACAAACGGAATGTAAGAAGGGAGGCAGCTGTGAAAACATACATATATTCATGAGAGAGAAGAAAGCAAACTCTTCAGAATGGCATTTGCCCTTTACAAGTTACCTTTTCTCAGCTTACACCATGCAGCCCTGAACGTGTTCCCTTTTGAGCTGCAGTGCATCCAAATGTACCTCGCTGCCAGTGCTCTTTCATCAGCCGATGTGTCTTGGAGGCATTCAGAGGAGTTCGTAAGGAGTCCAGCTATGAGAACAGTCACTTAGCAACTTCCACGGGGTTTGGTCGTTTTTTTGTTGCTGGAGGGCTGAACAACCGAAAGCATGAACCGCGCAAACAGATGGGAACGTCAAGGTCCAGGACAAGAGGTTCACTGACTGAATACAATTGGAATTCCACTGGCTGAAATTTCAGATGTGTTCCTGATTCCTGCAGGTTCATCTGCAACATGCAGTCATCTGGGTGAGAAAAGTTCTTGCTCCAAAGGCTCTAGAGAAACACACTGTGAAACACACTGGTTAGTAGATAAGCCGTTATATGTAGCATTTCTCTTTCAAAAGAGAAATTTCTATATTGAGAAATCTTACTGAGGGGTTTAGAGTTTTGTCTTTTTAAGGCTCATGTTCAAATACACCTGTTAAAGTATGCCAATAGCAAGGTGTTTACATTAGTGCTAAGTGGTAAAATACATTCATTTAAATATCACTGTTGTCGTTGAGGGCTGGGCCGGCCCTAAATCCTGGACAGATGCTCTCTATTAACCCCTCTGCCCTCCCCAGAAGGGAAGAGAAAAAGAGAATAAGGGAGAGAGACTTTATTGGTTGGAAAATAAACTAACAGATTTAATGAAACAATAATACTAATACTACAGATAATATTGTAAATAGGAAAATAATGAAATATATATATATAAATATGTACAAATATATACAAAACCAATATAAAATCCTTCCCCCCACCCTCCCCCCAATGACGAATACGTCACCAGAGGCTCTGCAGAGCTGGGCACTGGAAAAGTCCCAGACCAAACTCAGCAGCAGGTGGGAGCAGGATGCAGAACACACAAATCAGGATCAGCGGCAGATGAACTAGCAGGGTTCTGCTCAGGCCTCGGCCTCTGCAGGATCGAGATGGACAGAAGGGTCCGAGATGGAAGAGCTCCAAGATGGAAGAAGGGTGAAAAAGGGAAAAAGGGTTGAGACCCTCATGATCTCTCGGTTCTTATACCGAGTATGACGTATGTGGGATGGAATACCTCGTTGGCCAGTTCTGGGTCCGCTTCCCCCCCTGTAGGCGCAGACACAGCACCCATGATGAGACAACTGACCTTGAGCATATCTTCTAGCTGCGCTGTTTGGGAAAAACATGCTGCCAGTTTTCAGCAAGTTCAGTCACTTAAAGAGACTGAGCTGAAAAGCAAAATCACTAAACAGAAAAATTAGTTCTATTTAGGACAATCAGTTAGAGCATAACCAAAGAATCAAAAGGATTAATCCTGAAGAGGACCATTAAGTAATATATTCCCTAAACAAATGCAGTATGGTTTCTTAAAATGTGTGCTATTTTTCTGAGAAGTTCAGTAGAGGTTAGTATGTTCATGTTTGATAAGGCTTCTGGATTGAGTCCATTTTATGGATTCTTTTTGTCTCAACTTCAGTTTCAGTAACACATGTAAAGACAACCATCAAATTGACTTTCTTCTGCAGGTTTCTGGTTGCTGAGATAATTACTCACTTTTTAGTTTTTGATAGTCTGATTAAAACTGCAAGGATATTTATGTCTTGTGAACTTCTGTTAATATCCCAATAAATCCATACTTTCCCTATTTATTCCTAACACATCTGCCTGTGCTGAATCATGCTTTGTAGCAATCGTCAATAGGACCTGACTCGAGTAGTAAAGAAATAAGAGTTCACTAAAAAAACCAAAAAGCTGTGAAGTTTAGTTGCTCAACAATAATAAAACCCAAAAGGTGCAGATCTGAAGCTAGAAACTTTAATTTGAATCTTATTTCTGTGACTTAAACAAGGCTTTTATGAAAGTCTGGATGTGAAGTCCAAGAAACAAGTCTATGATGACGACTGTGTTTCTGCTTCTGTAAGAAATCTCCATAGACGACGTTGTTGGGGCTGGAGCTCGCAGATAGGATTTCCTAATGTGCTGGAAGGAATAAAATTATCAAGCATTAAGATGCCTGGACATTGTGCAGTCCTAAGCAAATTTCTTTGAGTCTTTTAGCTGTCTGTATAGTAGGTATCTCTCTGTACCTACACTTTGTTGTTGTGAATGTGTATTTCTTCCATGCAGTGTTACAAAGAACCAGTGTTTCTTTGTGTTTTGAGATTCACTCTCAACAAAGCTTTAAGTAGTTGCATTTCATACAGAAACTTAACTTTTGTGAAATAAGTGATTGAAACAGTTAAACAACTGTTTAAATGCAATGCTCTTCAGTATATTTCTTTGAGAAATGCCTGCATTTAAAGTGTGCCAGGGTTACTAATTTTAGCGGGCAAAAGAAGTTATGGATTTAAAAATTGCGCCTGCCTGTGCCGTTTCCCAAAGCCTCATTTAGGGCTCATTTAGGGTAGATTTGAACCTGCAGCCACAGACACCAATCCGTAGTTTCAGGCTTAAAATGTGCATCCTCTAAAGCAAGCTCTCACAGGAAACATAAATTTAAATATTTTTAACGGCAAATATTACTGAATTGGCTTTGAACTCAATAATAGAAGGCTGAAGAGTGGCTGCTCCTGAGGAGATAAATTGAACGTGAACATCTGTGTACAAAGCAGGGCATTTGTTTCTTGTGTGATAGTCTCCCCTATGATTGTCTGGTCAGACCCAGATGACATTAATCTTGCTCACTCTGGAAGATATTGTCTTTCTATCATAGAAAACAACAAATGAAATTATTTAGAGTATTTACTACAGAAGCAATTTCAATTAAGGTAAAGAAGCAGAGAGACCTCTGGGTTCTCAGTATGAAAAATGACTCGCTGCTGGTCTAAAGTGAGGCTGGGAGATGTACGTTGTCAGAAACTTGTAACAGTTGCTGTCTCCCACTGGGAATGTTGGAGTGATCCTACTGGTCCTTGAAAAGCTGGTTACCACTGCAAGCAGTAAGGGAGTTTTGCTTTAGAGGCCCTCCAGTATTACAGCAGTATGTGTGTGTTTTGACATAATTAGCAGTAACTACAGTAGCTGTGACCTGACCGAAGGAAAGCCAATAAGGTCTTGGAGTTACGTCGCTGTGGTACTATCTTGAGAGCTAAAGCAAAGGCTTCAGGTAGATTTTTGTTAGAACCAAAATTGCTTAAACCTCCCTTCTCTGTTATGTTACAACATCTAGCATATTTCACAGGACAGCAAATTGTTTTAAAAATCTGATCTAGTGTTTTACTCAATTTAGCTAAATATACATGCAGTACCTAGGATGAGCATCACTGTGAGCTGGAGAAGGCCTAGGCTGACATTGTGGTCTAGCAACTGTCAGAATGGAAGAAAGAAAAAAATGTTCTTCCAAAAGAGAGAAAGGGAGAGATTTATTTTTTTTTCTTCTTTCAGTGTGTGGAAAAATTAATAGGTAATAACAGATTCTTTAGTTGGAACAAATTCTGTGTTCATTTGATTCTTTGCAGCCAAATATTGCTCCCAACTTGCCATGGAGGAGAAAGAAGGCAGGAGCTCCTCAGTCAAGGCAGTGACAGTGCAGTGTGATAGCAGCTGCTCAGGGAGTTCCTGCCTCTGCGCTGCTCTCAAGTTATATCAAAATAATCCTGTGTTGTGTGCTTGCTGTGAGATCTGGGAACTGATCTGCTTTTTGGAGTCTTGATAGAGAGGTGGAAAGTGTTGTGTTGCCTGTTTGTTTTGTGTAAGTGGAATCAGTCCCCATGCAGAATCATTCAGCACGTCTAAAGGGACGGAAAGCTGTGGTTTGACACAAGAGTAACATCTGAGAGCAAAGTCCTTAAGCCTGTGGCACAAACCTGGTGGATCATCAGACCACTGCTGGAGGCTCAAGGGTTATTTGTATTCGATTATGAGATAACTCTGACACACACCAGAATTCAAACTTAGTTCAAACTGAGTGAATTTATTGCTGATAGAGAACCCAAGCTATGTGTCGAGGCAAAGAAGTCAGCTCAGCAGAGTTCAGCAGCCAGCGTTCCTGCAGTGTGCTTGCTAGGACCTAGGCTTCAAACAGACCTCAGTCCTTACGAAGGACAGTAGCCTGGGTTTCAGCATCCCTTTAGAACAAATGCATACACAGAGGCATTTCAGCATTTTTGGTTTCTTTCTTTTTTGGTAGTGTGTGTAGTAGCAAACGCTGAAGGTGATGTTAGAAAAACAGGGGGGAAATCCTGACTGCCATGGCTGACTTGGCACAGTCCCTCTGGTTCTGTCAGCACTACAGACTGCCAGAGTTCTGCAGTTGAAAGCAGGTTCTGTGTTCCTCATATTTTCGTGCTCTGGTAGAATTCACGTCTTCAGGCGTCAGTGACAAATGTGTGCTTCCACTCAGAGAGAGTAGAAGAGCCAGAGCCTCCAACTCTGGAGAGGGCTAGGTTTTCAGATTCAGGGAGAATGGAAAATATATGGGCTTCACATTTAGTTAAATCTTAAACTTGCCAATCAGATAGTCTTAAGCTCTATAGAAAGATGATGATGACCTCTAGGGATAGTCTTCAAAAAAGCAAACAGTGATACATAGCTGACAGTCTGCGTGATGCAAATCAATCTGGAGGGGAATTTTGTAGATAACATAAAAGTAAACTGAAGATCTGGAAGGAACACGAGCATGTATGTGCATCTATTGTGAAATAAATATATTTGGACTGTGGTTTGAAAACATACTGGAAACCTGAAATAGTCAGGTATTTGTAATATATGTTGCCCCGTGAAAGGAAACCTTTTATTCTGCAGGTGCCATTTAGTCTACAAAGGTGGGGAAAAAAGTTTGTAAAGGATCGTCGTTCTATTGTTGTATTTATTTGCATAGGTGATGTTTTTATTTGCTTTTCGTCTCTCTGTCCAAAACTCTTTGCTTATCATGAGGTCAGTAAAGCTATAAAAGTCACAGAGAGACTGAAAATATAAAACTATGCTTGAGAAAGCTCATAGCTGTCTTCTATAGCAGTGTTGTTGGAATTACTTTTTAAGGTTCGTCTCTTGAAGCATTATTTGTTAGTGATGTTTTTTGTAGACTCTAAGTCTCCCCATCTCCGGAGGGAAATCCTTGATTACTGACTGCACAGGATGGTGAGAAATTGTGGATTCTGTGTTTTCAGGGTACCCAGACCAAACATCATCTGTCCTTCACATTAAACAGTGTCCGTTCTTTTGGCAGCTGTTTGTAAGTTTTGAAAGCAGTAGAAGAGTAGAGATGACAGAGTTGAAATAGGTCTGTTCCTTTTACTGATGCAGCAAAAAGATGTGGAGCAAAGGAGGGAGAGGTCACAGTATAGGAGCAGAGGAAAAGGACAGTGTGTGCCTGCTCTGCCTGCAAAGCTGGCAAATTCGAGTTAGTGTGGGAAAACCTGAATCTTAGACTGAAAATAGAAATGTTGGGATGACAAATCTAGATATGTCCAGGGAAACCCAATCATATGGTAATGCAAAATCCAAAGTAATGGGAATGGGTTAATGAAGTTTTATGAGATCTGCAGGTAATAATGTGGTTCTCAATTATGGCATGTCGAAGTTAATAATCAAATAATACCTCCATAACTAAAATTACTAGCTAAATGAGTTTTTTTCCCTA
>NW_010183107.1:46723-67136 GCF_000695765.1 Mesitornis unicolor
AACCCAAATATGTCAACCTTTCTTAACAAACCAAACAGCTTTCTGTCACTTAAAGCATATTGCTTTACTAATCCAACTGGTATGTTCTTATTCTGTTCTTGTCTCCAAATGCACTCATGAAGTAGGTGGATAGTTGATTTCTTTATATCATCAGCTTTCTCTTCAGTATAATTTGTGACTGGATCTTTTCAATGTTCTTTTAAGAGCAGAGCATTAGGTACGTGCCAACAGGTTTTGAGTAAATGAAGGAATAGCCATCTTGCTACATGCACACAGTTGTAATTGGGGTTTCTGAAAAATAATGAAATCAATGGGATTTCTGATGAATATTGTGCAAAGACCGGTTGGTCATTAACAGTGTATTTACCAGTACAATTAATGCAAAGTGCATAATAAATCCTTTGCTGTTCCAGTTGCTCAGCACAGGTCAGACACCTGCAGTCGTTCTGTCAGTGGTGCTCCCCAGTGCAGCGCGGTCGTCCTACCCTGTGTGCAGCATCTTGGTACAGAGGATCAGGGAACCCTGCAGTGAGCTTTGGAGATGAGGATTGTGATTGACAGCAGAAGAAGGGCTCTTTGGGGTTCCTTGTTTATTTTTAACTCTTTCTGTAGCATTTTCCATAGGGAACTCACTTCTTGATTTCTTGCTGTTTTTCTCTTCCCCCTCCACTGCTGTATCCTTCCAAATCCACCTTTAATTGTGGCCTGAATAGTGACTGTCATGTATTCCAGGTTTTAAAAGGTGATAAACACAGAAGAATGGGCTGAAGTATCTGAGTTAAGGGCTTTTTCAAGATGCTATCTGTGTGCTGAATACAATTGCATGGGCATGTTAAAAGACATCAGATTTTCCTCAGAGGTCTTTGGCAGAGCAGCCTGGCAGGAGCTGGGGCTTTGATCTTGCTGCTTTGCTCTGGTGTGTGTGCTACGGGAGCACCTAGCTGTCTTTTGACCTCTGGGGACTTGAACTGTCATTTCTGTTGTCTGGATGAGTGGTGTTCATATTTTCAACAATCTTCATGCAGTTGGCGCTTTTTTTTAATTTAATACTTTATTTTTTGGTATTTGTTTTACATGGCTTTAAAATATCCTAGATATCAGGACCTAAAAGCCATCATTCAAATGAACAAATAAGACATTTACAGCACGCTTCTCCATGCTGCAAGAACTAACAACAGTGAAAAGATTCCTATATAAAATTAATTTCTCTGTGAAGTAGCTGCTTACTTGTAAATTTCCATTTATAGTATGTGGAGCACAACTTTTTGCTCTTTATTTACATAAATTGAAAAGATTTTCTGTCTTTTGAAGAACCTGACATACAAAAAGAAAGACACCAAATTTACAGTATGAGTGAAATGACTCTTCTCTCTCATCGTTCTTCAGTCTTGAAATTGTCATTACTCAGGAAAGCACTAAGGTATACGCTTACTTTTTGAGACATTCTTAGCCTCTTTTAGCACATTGTGAGTGAAGATGAGTTGTTTAAGTGCATTCCTGAATCAGAACCTTAGCACTAATCCTTCAGTCACTGCAAAGAATAAATGAGGGGCAAAGACAAAGGGCCAAATTAAAATCAACGAGATTCTATTCAGTTGGGCTCTGCTTCAGCAAGCACATATCTAATTATAAGCACACAAGTAGGCTCACTGACGTCAAAGTTAATTAAACTGCTTAAATTTAGGCACATGCTTAAATTCTTTGCTGAATCAGTATTTTTGAGCCAATGAATAATAGGACAACATCGCTGGTCCAAAGCATGATTTTGTGTATGGGAAGGAGTTTAAACTCCCCCTCTTCTCTATCAGTTCTTCTCAGGTCTGTCTCCTGGCATTTCACTTGTGTCGCAGTGGTGAAGGCATGTGTCAATATCTTAAAGTTTCTTAGAGTGTTTGCTAACAACACCTCAAGCATGACAGCTGGATCTTTGGTATTTTTAAGGCACCTTTCCTCCATGCAGTGTGCCGAGCAGTATTATGGCAGGACTGTGCCCAGTACAGTTATCATTCCAGCTTCGCTTTTCTTGATAGCAGTCTTACAAAATGAATCCCTTTGTCCAGTCTCTGAAAACCAAAGTACAAACTCATTTTCATAACAAAACCAGAAATGAAAAAAGCATGTAGACAGAAATATTAAATGAAGAATGCTTGTCACACAGAAGAAGCTTTGATTCCTTTGGCTTAATGTGTTATTTTAATTTATGATGTCATAAATAAATAACTCATTATTTGTTGGCCTTGAATCATTAAGGGCCTAATAATTATTTCCCCTGCAGGAATATGAAAGACAACATGATACTTCTTACACAGAAACACACATATGGGAATTTCAGCCAAGTTTCGTAAATGAGGTGGGGCTGGTTGTGAGCTTTTAACTATGCTCCCTGCCTAAATAACACAGTTAAAGTTGCCCTGATGTACTAGCAAGAGATTAATCGGAGGTGCACTGCAAAAGATCAGATTTCTTCTACTTGCTAAAACTCACGTGATGGGGACTTAGGGGCTGCAAAGGAAGTTAATAAAGTTATCAACAGCTATAAGTTCAAAAAAGGAAAGCAGGTAAGAGAGCTAAATAAATCTAGACTACTATTTTAAAAGATACTCAATGTTTTGTTCATGTTACAATATCTACTAATCACTATTTCCTAGTAATTGCCTGAGTCTAGAGCTTAAATTGAATCATCTTTCTGTAGATACCAGAAAATTACATGTATTCACTTATGTATTTATATCTACATGATTTAAAGAAAAAAGAAAAAAAAAGCCTTCCTTCCTGTTGACTTCTGCATCAATTCAGTCACCAATAGTGACTGAAAGCTGTTACTCTTGGAAAAGTGCTCTCCTACCTGTGCAGGCTGCCTTGATGGAGAATGGGTAACCTTGTAGTTCGTATTTGTCATGTTAGTATTTATCATGTCATTTATTTAATGTATTCAGTGTAGAGTAGCATGGTGTAACAGGTGGCGTGTAAGTCAAGTCACAGCTTTGGTTTGACTTGGTTCCCTAGATAAGGTAAGGTAAGGAGACAGGGAGCAGCTGTTTGAACAGTGCATGAGAGACCCTTCTCTAACAAGAGCTGGACTTCTGTCAGTGGCAAGACATCACTTTCCTCTCTTGGGCATCTCCCACACTATCCTCCTCTGTCCTGTAGCAGCTCATCATCTTACCCCAGGTCAGGTGTAGAGCAGCCACGGCAACTGCTGAAGTTGTGTGCATGGAGTTAGAGGAAGGAAGCAGCCCATCATGCAAGCAGCTTTCTCATGAATGTACTAGAAATTGTCTTTTTTGCTGAACATAATCTCAGCCAGCAAAGCAGAATCAGAACTCAGGCCTGAATGGCAGACTTTTTGACCATCTTTTTTGCAGGGTATTCCTTGACTGCATCCCATGTGTGCAGATGTTGATTTAATTAATTTAAACCAGGATATTCCTTTACCAATTTTCTTTCTGAGATTTTTTTTTCAGTCATATCTCCATATTTTGCATACTAAATGGGATTAAAGTGTCAAAGTATCTAAAACACTCATCATGACAACAGAAGGATCAAAGTGGGGTCACAGTCATTTTATACATAGAAGTTGTCTAAATGGAGAACAGCTTACGGTAGAACCTGTAATAAAATCACCTAAGTGGGCAGATTTAGTTATAATTAGAGCATGCTACTGGAGGTCTTGAGTTACACCTGGGGCTTCTCTCTTTTCTTCGCAGTCAGATTTCCATCTCTGGATTTCCATTATCAGTTACCCTGGATGCTTCAGAGGGATAGCAGGTGGCTGTTAGAGCCTTCATGTAATCTCTTGTTTGCACGAGGACTTCAAAATCTTTGAAGCAGCTGAAGTATAAATATGAGATTGTATCAAAACAATCGATGGAAGAGTGAAGACAGTCATTTGCCGACCACTAGAGAGAGTTCTTTGAGGAGCAAATCCATTTTATTCATTCCTTTCCTTTTATCGTCTTTCAGCCTGGGGTGGCTGTTAAGGCACAGTAAAGAACAAGTGGTCTGATCTATCTTTCATACTCACATTGCAGGGAGCAAGGGCACGAGGCATCCCCTAGACTCTAAGAAACCATGCAAATCTCCTGTCTTAAATACTTGTGGCAAACAACCATCCAAAGTGTACATATATGCAAGGTCTACTTCCACTATCAGTAAATAACTTTCTCATCAAAAAGGCTAATTGTGCATTCTGATTAGAGAAGCTGAAGCAGAGTATCTCCAGAAAGCATTGCTTCCTGACCTTTAAAGCTGTTACCTCCAGGGCAGAGTGAGGCAGGAGATTTGCCTCACTATTGACTGTGACATTTCTGTCCTAAAAATAGATCACTACAATCCCTTTCTGGTTCAGACCAGCACTCTCTGTGGGTATGTAATACTCACTCAGGTCCTGATTTTCAGAGGTTTTGAGTTGCTGGATATGCCAGTGAAATGCTAAAGCCCTCAAATTGGGCCAATAAAGTGAAAAAAAGAGGAAAGAAGGTACCTCTATACTGTGTTTTCATTTGCTGTAGTACATAGAATGTTTCCCTTGGAAATCTTTAGCTTAATCTGGGTGTGCTGAGATCAGAGATGATTCATCCACTTAGCAGATCCTTCAGCAATGGAAAGTGGCTGCACAAATCTATGTAAACCAAGGGATCTTTTCTGTCACCTCAGTTTACAGAGTTGCGAGTTACTACTACAAGCATATGGTTTATTCTGCACCATAACAAATGCTGTGGCTTAATAGTACTTACTGCGAGTATTTTAATCAATAAAATAGATATTTACTCATACTACTTATATTCTTTGGATGTCTTTTATACTCTAGATGAACTGTTGATTATATTTAGGTTTTCATTTTTGCTCATGCTTTGTCTATATGCAAAAATCAAACATTTTAATGAATACTTTCTATTTCCTGCTAGTTTTCATGACTGTGAAGTGCACTAAATGTGAATTTACACTGGATTGGTTGAAAAATGTTAACAAAAAAGAAAAATTTCATAATCCATTTTATTTATTAGTTTTCCAACCAAAGCTGTTAGACTCATCCGAGGCCATGCAAACAAATGTACCAATCCTGTTTAGCCAGATCTGTGCTGACCTTCATGTAGTTGAGTTGCTCCTTTGATACTGATACAAAATGATAGCATATGGGAGTTATTGATCATGGGAATACCAAGAATTAATCTTTACAGCAGAAAAACCTCTTTTTCAGTGGGATATTCAGCTTGTGCAAGCTGACATGGTTTGATAGACATCAAGTTCCTGCACACTAATTCTGTTTGCCTACCTACATCTTAGATCACAGGCAAAATCATCTGAGGTCCTGATAAGTCTTTGTGTGTTTTCAAGAGGACTGCACTGGCTTTTGATGTTGGGGAAGTTGTATTTCCCGGTAGTGCCCTGGGAAAGAACTGGCACGCCATTTCAGCTTAGAGCAGCACAGAGCTGTGTCAGATCCCCTTAGAAGTGCTAAGAAGACACAGTGGGAAGCGGGAACCGTAAGAGTACAGTTCCTTGGGGAAGATGAAAATAGAGGAGCAGTAGAGGAGCAGTGATTTGTACAGCTCCGGCAGGTAAACACAAGTGCTTGTGTTGTTGATCCACCAGTCACCTGCACAGGGGACACTTTTAGTTGAAGATCTGTTTGAGTTAGCTGTGGGATAAACCTTTTCTGTTTGCTTGTCATCTCTGAGAACTGTTTGCTCTTCTTCTGGGGATGGAGAGATCACTGTGAGGAGAAATCACCATGTGACAGAGAAGATATGCTTGTCACTTCAAACCCACCTACTGCTTCTACCCTACTGATCTTTCGGTGCTACAAGAAAGTCATGGAAAGTCCATAACTTTGGAGCTGAAGAAACACTTTCTTCACATTAATAAGCAATTTCCCACAACAAATAGCAATGGGAACTTTTGGGTTCTTCCGCTGGAAAGAATGATTCTAACTGTTTTGCGATAATAAAGTGGCCAATAGGAGCTCCTTCCCCACGTCCCCCCCTTTTCCAGGTCAGTGTGGCACATTCCAATTTGCCTTTGCTTCAAGGCACAGGAGGAATCCCTCATGGAGGGGGAGGGTTGTTTTATCACACTCGAGCGAGCGAGCAGTAAGCCTTTTGCTTTCTTCAGATACCCCAGTTTCAGAGTACTTGGGAGGATTCTGGATTTCCCCCCACGCGCTCCAAAAATGCAGCATTCTTTGTTTTTCCACCACAAATGAACTGAAACCCATAATCTCTGTACTGAGCAGAAGTGATTAAAATAGTGTAGAACAGATGGTTTAAAAGCTGCCAAAGATTGAATCTCTTGCTATTTTGTTTCTTGAAACAACTACATTAGTTCCTGAGTCAGCTTTGAGTGGGCCATCATAACTTCTTGGAGACAAGACGAGGATATTTGTTTCTCTGTCTTTGGCTGCTCATTAATTTGGCTGTAATTAATTAGTTTCATTGGGTTTTTTCTTGACTTTTTAAAAGATTTGTATGTGGTACAGATTGAGGTAATGCATCATTTTCATGCAGGACAAAAATGGAAGTTTTCCACAGACCTTTTAATAATATTTTTTTTCTTGGAAATTTTGCTACTTGTGTTTGGGTTTGTTCCCTGGAGGGAAAGATGATGTTCCAGTTACAGTACTTAGAGAATAAAGATGACACGGTACTTTTAAATGGTATATGGTTTTGATGCTCAGGGTGTGTGAGCTTGGCAATCTCTGCACATTGACTGGTAGAGAGGAGTTTCTAGACAATCTCATGGTCCAGAGACCTCTCATAAAGCTGTTAGCATCATAAAGTTATAGAATAATTTGGGTTGGAAAAGATCTTTAAGATCATGGAGTCCAACCATAAACCTAACACTGCCAAGTCCACCGCTGCACCATGTCCCTGAGGTCCACATCTACACATCCTTTAGGTATCTCTAGGGATCAGGTGCACTCTCCTTGCTGTTCAGAGGAACAGATGCCATCCATGGAAAGCTTAAGACCAGGGGACTTGCAAACAGTATGGAGTCTTATCCTCTGCAACGTATGTTGTGAAACAGGGTTTTGAAGGGTCTCTATTGAAACTTCTGGTTTGGTTTATTTTTTTTAATTCTCCTAAATATGCAGTCTAGGAAGTGACATAATTGCATAGACTTTTAATTTCCTCGAGGCTCTGTGTGGTCTTCAGCTTCTCAGATGTTGGCTACAGATGTTTAAAATCGCTTCCTCCCAATTAAACATCTGCTCTAAAGTGACAAAGTGTAAGACCACATATGTCTGAAAGGCCAATGCATGCAGAAACAGTTTTTGTTAGTAGATGTAGTGAAAAGTTTTTCCCTTGCCTCGGCTTTTAATGCACAGACGGTGAGAAATTGCTCTGCTTATTTAACTCCATGGGGCAGACTGAGTGCCGGTTTTAAGTACGTGTTTAAAAATGTGCTGCTGCTTGTTGATCTTCCATGTAAATTTTTTGGATGTCTCTTATTCAAGGATGTCACTTGCTCTGCTATCTAAGGATTATTTTCTGTCCCACTTGGGATCTTCCTAGATCAAAAGTAGTGATGTAAGCTGATCTGGTGACTTTGCTATTTAGTTGGAGAGAATATGAGAAAATTTTGGAGTTTTTGAGAACGTGGTGCAGTATGGCTGTCACACTAAATGAGGATTCACATAGCCAGACTCATCCTTTGATCAACTCAGTGCCTGGTGGTCTTCGCCTGAAATGGCAGCAGAGTAGATGTATGCAAGAAGAAAACTGACTATGAATAAATGGTAATAACACTACTACATTTGGGAGAAGTGGAATTTCTTTTAATTATGATAGAGGTAAAATATACAATATTGATGCTGGTAGGTAGAGGTAACAAAATATTAAAAGAAATGTGTTTCTGAAGACGTCAGAGAAAAATCTTAGTTTTATTGCATGAGGAAGAAGCCAACAAAAAGCAAACAGTAGCAAAGAAAAACCTTTGCTGATGGAAATTCAGTAATTTAAGTTAGAATTAAAACACGTGTGGCAAATTAATTTGAATTTAAAAATGTATGGGAGAGTTTGTGTGTATGTGTTGTTGACACACTGTGGCATAAGATAACATTCTGTACTGTGTTATTTCTCTTGTTACATCTTAGTCTGCAAAAATGCAAATGGGTTGTAAAAGCATGGTGTGTTTTGCTGCATAGGTCCTGCTAAGTAGCAATTTAAAGGATTTCTAGTTTGGGGGGAGGGGAGAGGGGAAACAATACATGAGAAATATTCCAAAATACAGTTAAGGGGTAATGTTTCAGGGATGCAGGCTACTGACTAAGATGACCAATGTAAAGTGAAATGTTTTCGAAAAATGCAATGTTTCTCAGAGCAGAATTTCTAAGTATGAAATTCTCTTGAACTGTGGGCACTTGCAGCATGAGCAGAAGATTAGCAAGCTTTCAAAAGTAATTTAGGTCTGAGCAAATTAACCAGACAATATCTGAAGTCCTTTACTTCTTGGTCAAAATAGATTTCAGAGAGGCTGAATTCAAGATAATTGATTTGGTGATGTAGACATGTGAGCTGAACTGTGACCAGTGCACTCATTTTGTACACACTGCGGAGCAGCTACTGATGGTAACAAGATAACCCAGGCCCTATCACAACCCAAACCATAGCAAAAGGCCACTCAACCAAGTTAACAAAATCGGGAACTCAGTTGTTATGGTCACATCCTTGATTATAGTGGTAAATCCTTTTAAAAGGAAAAAGATAGATCACTCCTGGCCTTCTTAAATGTATAATGTTCACTTTTTAAACAAGCTATTGAAAATCTTTGTTCTTGCCTTAATCTGATCATTAGATAGCTAAATATTTGTTATAGCAAGTACTGACTGTAATCAGAGTACTCTCTGTCCTAAGAAGGTAACCTCATCTGCTTCGGTCACCAAAGACCAAAGTGCAGAACTTTTCAAAGGATCTAATGCATGGTTTTTGGTGAGCTGGTGCAGTGTCACTTGGTTGTGGTGCTGATGTTACTCACTGGTGCTCTCAAGGATCCCATGTGAGAGCAAGGCCAGTTGCATGAAGAAACGCTGCACACAGTTTGAAGAGCTCTTTCTTTGAAGAGCTCGTAACTGAGGTAGACAGGAAAGACAGAGGGCAAATGAAGGCAAGGGTTGGGGAGGAAGGGGAGGGAACTGAGTTAACCCTGTTGGAGAACTGGGAATTGCTGTCTTGAGTGTCTCAACTGCCTTGACCACGCGGTTGTTTTTCTGCAATTTTGGAGGCAGAGGATAAAGAATTTGCTGTCTTCTTGAGGCTTCCTCCTGGATTTGACATCATCTTAAAAATGATGAATTTCCTGTGGAAATGAACAGTGTTACCTCAATGACAAGAGCTTTTGGACTGATTGCAATTTACCACTGTGAGTTCTTGTACAAAACCTGATTTAGCCAAACATCTCAGTTCAAGGACTGTTTTTATAAGAACTGGTTCAGAGCAATGCTATCAGTAGCAGAAGGGAGCCGGTCTTTCCATGGTGGACTGAGAGCTCTGTATCAGTACCCAACCATGCACCCTTCAGAGCAAGGCAACCTCCTGACCTCCTGCCTATGGGATATACCAACAGCCCTGTGTCACTTGTTTATTCCCTCAAGTGAGGATAGCAGATGAGCAGTGGATTTGCTGTTATGCACTAGTATAATTGATTATGTTCATGTGTTGAATTCCTCCCAAACAGGGCTCAAATGACAACACGGTGACTTCTTTCCTTTTTCCCTTCTCTGTTTACTGTCTTTGTAAATATAACCAATTGCACTGGGGTTGGGTACTGCTATTATTTAATACATTTCTGGGCAAAAGAGACACCTTTTCTATGTCTCTGTTTCTTTCATTTGCAAACACAGACTGGAAAGTGTGTTGAGTTACTTGGGAGAATTTGGTGTTCTTTGCACAATTCCCAGCGTGGCTGCCTCCCCAAAGCACAGCTCAGTCCTGAAAGCTTTTCCTTCTCCATGCTGCACCTCTCAGCTCTGCTCTCCTGCAAGGCAGCAGCAGGGGTGGCTGCTGTCTTGGTTGCTTCTTCCAAGGGCATCACTTGCTGCTCTGGCAGTTAAATGCGAGAGTTAATTTATGGATTTTCGTTCAGATTGGCAGTCTGTGTTTGAGCTTACTTGCTAGCTTGCATTACAGGTGATTGACACAGTCATCCTCAGAAATGCCACAGTACAGAAGTACAGTACAGAACCACAGTACAGAAGTGGTGTTTTCCCATACCTATTTTTTCTTACCTTTGCATTCCTCTGCCTGCAGGATGACTACCCTCAAAGAGCATTGTTACTTAAATATCAGCTCTCTAATCTGAGGTACTTATTTAGAGAGTGTTTTCATGGTTTTGATGAAGTGAGATATCTCAGTCAATACTTTGTCTGAAAGTAAGATAAATATTTTATAAAAATCATGTAAACCACATTTTAGTCGGTTTAGGGTTATTACTTGCCTTCCTGTGGCATTTTGTAGGGATTCATGCTTTTTTTTTCTTGCTGAATGTCCATAATTCGTTCTTGCTGTTACATGCAGCAGTGCCCAAGTCTTAAGAATTAGTTGTATTTTTAAAGCTAGAAATTAACAAATAGTACTGATCATTTCTGTTATGCTGATATTGTAATCTTCCTTGGGTCTATGGGCAGTACTGTAACTCCAGTGATCAGTCATGGAATATTAATTACATTAGACCCATACATCTTCAGCCTAGCTAATGTCGCCCTGTGGCAGTGGTGATACTTGAGACAAACCAAAATGTTTGGTTTGGTGGTTTTGAGAGTGGGGGGTTGGCCAATCATAAATGGATGGGATTTGCATGCTTATTCCTAGAGTATAGAAACTACTTGTAGGGGCTTTCTTCTTTTGTTTTTAAGTAACACCAAATTTAAAGGCATTTAATTTTTTTACTGATTGATCTGTTACTTTATTTTGGAAGCCATGTCCAGTAATGTAAATTCAGTTGCAACAGAAAAAAAGAAGAGTGTATGTGTATGTGTATGTGTATGTGTATGTGTCGGGGGGGAGGGTCCATACTGAGGCCAGTGGTGGGAGCACAGGTCGATAGAAGTGAACTGGGTTACAGGTGTTACCATGTATGATTTCCCCTGGAAGCCAATAAAAACATTGAAGCAAGAGTCATCACCTACTCCTGTCCTCCGTAAAATCTTTTCTGTAGAGGAATTGCTACCAAAATGAGGAAAACCTGAAGTAAATCTGGTCGCTTTGTTTGGACTTGAAACAGTTTGCCTATGGTGTACCAGGAGCTGGTTTGCAGTCAGTGGCATGTGTGTGGCATGGGCCTAGAAGCACAGAAGTGATATACTGAGGGTTATTGAGACACAAGGATTCTCTCTCTTCCATCCTTCCCTTTCCACCAATGTAAAAAACAGGTGAGGAGCCAACTTTGTATTTCCCTCCTTCTTTCTCCTCCTTCCTCCCAGGACCATGAGAAGATGTCTGAGAGCATTGGAAGACACACATAAGTCTGCTCAGGTTGCTGAAGCAGTCATTTCCCTGTTCTAAATGCTGAGGCTGTTGAGGAGCGGTCTTGAAGGGTACTCATTTACTTTTCTGGTCTGGTTTTGTAAAGCTGGCTTCCACTTTCCCCTATGATTTTGATACAGAAGTTTATGACAGACCCCTCAAATCCTTATCTGATCGAAGTGAGGAGACTTGGTTCACTGCACTTGTTCAGAGAGAAGAGCTACCATTAAATCTCAGAAAGAAATGGCAGATTAGAGTGGAGATAGTACTAGAATATAAACCCTAATCTTGTTGGGGCTATAAGTAGTAAAATTATAGGCCTTCACCCAGAAGAATGTCTTCAAGGAAGGTAATGGTGATTCAAAGCAAGAGAAAGGCAATTTGGAGGGGTCATGCTATGCATGAGAAAACAGAAATGGTTTTGAATAGAGCCAACGTGCTGTAGGATTTGTCTTTCCTTCTTGGAAGTACCTGCCTTCTGAAGGCTTAATATCTTCAACTTCTCGTCTCAGAAACTATCTTTTAAGTGTAAGCCAGATTCTTTTTTCCGTTGATGTGTATTTCTGTAAATATGTCTCCTATTGCCTTTCTCAAAGTAAAAAGAGTTGTAATTTTTGTAACTTCAGTTTCTCCTACTTTTGGTAAAAGCAGTTTGCTTTGAATCCACCATTTTTTCTTTGCAGATATGAAAGTATATTACATCTCTTTAAGAATTATTTTTACGTGAGTCATTTTAAAGACTGCACAGCATTTTCCAGGCAGCAGTCTTCCAGGCCAAGATAAGTGGCCTGCAGAGCAACACTAAGATATATTAAGCCTCATTTAAATAACCTGCCAGCACTTTTTAATTGAAAATGTTGATAATAAAGGTGCAGGAGTCAGTAAATGGTTTGGAGAGCTGACAGTGATTGTTTGGTCAAAAGTTACGAGCTGTGGTGATACGGGCCACAATTCCCAAAGCAGACTAATGGCATTGGATGCTCAACTGGAAATATGTTAAAAGATGCTTAACTTCTAGCTGCAGCAGATTTAGCATTTTTAGAAAATCAGACCAAAGTATGCTTTCTCAAGTCAGAGGTATCCAAAATTTTAATTTCTTTTGAGTGTCTTCTCCAGATTGTACTTGCTCATTTAAGTCAGTCTCACAACACCTGAACTTTCACTTCAGATTTTGTAGTTAAAGGGGAAATGCTTCAGTGTGTATTCTCTAAGTACTTTAAGAAATCAAAAGAAATTAAGTGATTAAAAACACAGTTGTCTAGTTAGGCTTCCAAAATAATGTTCAGCTCTAATGTTCACTTACCAGTGGATTTAAGTATGAAACAAAAAACATAACCACATTTACAGCTTAAGGGATCATGCACAATTCTTCTATTTTTACTTTGAAGACTTCATTAAAAACAAGTCAGCATCAGACCTGCCATCCTGACGCTGTTGTCTCGAACTGTTCAGTTCTCAATGTTCAGTATTTTGGCTGTGGGCAGTCAGCCCACTAAGGTAACGTACTGTCGACAGTAGACAGAAAGACCGATCTGATGCATATTGGTTAAAAAGAGCGCAGTTCCTGTCACCCACAGTGGAAGTGGAAGGATTCTTGACTTGATGAAGCTATTTCAAAGCATCTCTTATGGACAAGATTCCTTTCTGGTGCTTGTACATCATTGAAGCACTACCTTTTTGAAACTCTCCATGCAATGTTGCAGGAGAGAAATAAGAAATAGTGTTAAATACTGATGGATGGTTTCCAGGTTATGGAAATGTGTATTTTCATAGCTATGTTATTGCTGCATATTCTAACAGAATGTAAATTATTTAACAGATGGATGAAGCTATTAAAAAATCTTGAAGTGTGAACTTTAGTACTTCTCTGTATTCAAATATAGGAAAAGTGTGTTTTGGGGATGAGGGTGGAGGTTAAAACCCCTAATAAGCTTCTCTGCTGTTTAATGAATGTAGAAATTCACTTCATTAAAGAATAGAAACTTCTTAGGTCTTGTCAAATTCCCGGGGTAGGATTGTTCCTTATGCTAGATTTCTTATGTCTGTCTATGACATATTTTTAATCACATCAGGGAATGGGGTTAATTTTCAGTAGTCATAAAAAACATTATTTCATTTCAGAGAAAACATTTCTAGTATGTTACCTTCTAATTTTGTCTCCTGCATTGTCTAATTATAGTAGCCTTTGCAACAGCTATAGTTGTTGGAAATACACCGTTCTTTGATCACTGCACTGAGAATTAAGAGCTATCATAGTTCACAATTGGTGATTCTTCTCAATCAAACAGAAACTTTGACTGAGGGGAGTTTTTTGAAGGGAAGGAAAGTTCAGCAGAGATGCAGGACGATTAAGGGACCTAGCTCTGGATTCAGGAATGGGATAGTCAATAGTGAGGTGCCCAAGCAAATTATACCTGACAAAAATAAGAGTTTGCAGTCCCTGGTGTGATTGTATGGTAATAGTCCTGTATGGCTTTTGGGACTGAAGTCAGCGTCACGGTACAGGACAGCCTGGCTGCATGGCAGCTTATCAGTGGCTCCTGACACTTTGTAGTTCGCATCATTGCAAGGCGTAGACTTGCTCTTAGTCTCAAGGTAGACTAGATCTATGCTAGAAATCCTCTAGTAAAATAAGATGTGTTTAGGTACATGCCAGAAGCCCTCTTTTAGTGAGATCACATAATCCCTTGATGGTAAATTTAATTTCAGTGGGATGCACTACAGGCAATATAAAACCTAGCCTCTTGCAAGTATGAACTGTGTCTATGCTTGATAAGGAGCTGCCAGTATAGCTCTTTTCTATAGTTGTATTCCTAAATATTTTGCAGAGCAAAGTAGGTCTAAAAGACTTTCAGCATCCTTTAAAGAAATACATATGCTACTTTAAACAGAAATGTGCAGAATTAAGACGGTAAACAGAAAAATCCAAAATGCGAATGCAGCTTTTTGGTAGGAATGTGCTGGACATTTATTGATGATCTCAAATTCAGGGATGCTTCGTGTGTTGTGTGGCAATAATGTTTTGGTAACTTCATCCTCTAGTGTTCTCAGCTGCTTTAACCCACAAGCTATGATGCTTTAAAATGAATCACAGTTTAAGAAGGATTAAAAGCTCTTCATGAATCCCTCTGTATCTACATACAGATATATGGTTATCTATAGTGCATGCCCTTTTATTTTGTTCTGAGCTGTTGTATTTTCATTATTTTATTTGAGAAGACACAATTATGCTGTCCAGATAAGAAAGATGCTTCTTAAATCTAAATAATAGATAGCGAAGAGTTAAAAATCTGAGGCCCTATTAATGTAGGGAAATGCTGACACAAGTTCTTCAGTCCTTTTACTGACAGAACACCCATCTTTAATTTGCTCGTCTCTTTACTCATATAACATTGTACATCTGTCCTTGAAAACAGCTCTTGCAGCATGAGCATAGCCAGTGGAGTCAATTTAGCAAAGGTTGCTGTCTGTGTCCTAGCAATGCAGGCAGACAGCCTGGAGCTACGACTCATAATCAGCTAAACAGGTATATGAATAATTACTAAAGATAGAAGCCCGTGTTAATTGCTGGTTTTAATCTTGTTCTCATAAATTGTTACAGAATTATTCCCTCCCCCCCCAGCAACAGCATGTCAAAATTAGTATTTTTCTCAGATTCTAAGTAATCTGGTGGATTTTGGAACATTTTTAGTTGTTAAGTCCCTGCTAATATTTAAGCATCCGTGTACTCCCTGAAAGTCCTTTATAGCCAGTGTAAAGCTTTGTTCCACTGCCAGTATGGTGGAAGGAAACATGGCACTGAAGAAGTGTGAGGCCTGGAGTATCTGGAGTTGACCAAGACCAGAGTTTGCCAGTTTTTGAAAGCAACAACTGATATTAAGCAGTTGTTTCTCTTAAAATGATTGTTTACCAAAAAGTTTCCTTGACGAATCTGAGCAAAACCACTTTCTTTTCAGACCATTTCCTTTTTTCTGCAATCACTGTATATTTGATTATCAAAGCAGACAAAAGGATAAAGATCCCTCTGGTTCTACCATCTTGTTGTTAATGCAGTAATCCTCCACAGTAAGTGTGAAAAATTAAGGGATGCTCTTGGAGACTGATTACTGTACAGGGGGAAGAGTGACAGTGACTGCATTTGGTCTTCACCAGGAACATTTTGCCTTATTAGGCTACTTTGCAAGCTAAACTGTACTTTATCTCTCAGTTTGCTAAAAATAACTCTGTATGGCTTTTTGGCAGATTGATATAAAAAGTGTATGATGATTGTACATGGATTTGTTTAAATACAAAGCTAGAAGCATGAGCTGGCCCCCAAATGATGAATGTCTTTGTATTCCAGAATGGAAACTTTCCAAGACAGTGATGCATAGCCACCAATTTGTAACTTTTCTTTTAATTTGCAACTTTAAACTTTTATCTATTTGCTTATTTGTATAACCTCTCATATGCTAGATATGGCATCATTAAACACCTGTATGCACTTTTGATGGTTTTCTAGACTCCGCTTTTCTCTTAGAGAACGTAACATTTCACAGATTTATGTTGCATCTCAACTTTCTCATTTGAATGCTCTCAGAGTTCACTCACAGCACAGAAAAAGGGCTCTGACATTAACTTCCCTATGCATAGAGTGTAAATACTGTGGCAAATGAAGGACACATCTGATCTTTACATCTTTTCTTACTTCACTTATGTCCCACTCAGGATATTTTTGTCACATATTCCTTCTCACTGCTGATACCTTCTATATTTTAGTGGATTTGTTTTGAAAAGTAATAATAAAAGAAAGGATTTAAGCAAATAGCCTAGGTTTCCTCTCAAACCCATTTTTGGATTAGGAGCAGCTCAGTAAAATGGGGCCAACAGGATTATGTAGAGGGGAGAACACCACCAATTGAGCCACTCCCCAAAAGCCCAAGCAGCCCTGGTCACAGCACTGCTGCTGGGGGGCTGGAATAAGGAGAGTGTCAACTGGAGATGAATGCATGTATAACCTAGAAGGAAGAATTAAAAGGAAAATAGTCACTAGGATTGAGGGCTTATTCTTTTGAGATCTTAATAAAGGATGTTCTTACAGTTTATATTTCTGAAAAGTACTGCTAACAGTCAAAACCGCACAAACTGGATTTACAATGCCAGGAAAAGTCCAGCAACCCTAGCAGGGCTTCTACTTCCCAAACTTCAGTCTCATTTACTCTTCACATCCCTTTAGCCCTACACAGCCTCACAAGCTGCTGTTCTGAGAGGTCTCTGCCTTCTTTCAATGAGACCTGATTAGGTCGCTGTCTCCAGAGCTGCCTCCTTATCCCCTTGAACAGTTAAGCAGGCAGAGAGGAAGCTTAGCTGTAATTAACGCACTGCTTGCAGAGGTGGGGCTTCAGCTACAAATCACTACGTGCTCAATAAAAACAAATACTTTGACTGAGAACGTAATCTTGAGCATCTCAAAAAGCAGCAGAAAAGTGTGTTCTATTAAAGTGCATAGTAAAACTTTCTTAGAAAGAGAGGTAGTAATCCTCATTGCATTTGAAAGTCTTGCTCCATGTATAGCAAAGTTTTTAGTCCTTTGTAGAACATATGAATGCTAAAAGATTAGTCTGAAGTCTAAATAAACAGATTATCAGATATTCCCCCAAAGTGGTAGCAGGCTAAAAATGTCTAAACTGTACGAGGAAATTTGGGCAGTCTGCAAGACGTGGTATAAAAATATTGAATCAAAAGTTAGTGAAAAATACGGATGTTTTAGAAATCATGCTGAAAATTTTGACTTAGTATGGAAATTCAGTTAATTTCTATTTCTGTCTCATTTGCCAGAAGAGATGTCATGAACTCTAGCCCAGGTGCCAAAAGATTGAGCACTAAAAGTGGAGATGAGTACCGAAGACGTTTGTGCCATGCTCGTTTACCAAGGATTTTAGTGGAAGTATCCAAAAGTTGAAATCTCTAAAATGTGGGAAAACAATAAAGCTCTTGTGTCATGAAAAGCAGTTTTTAAATCACTTATTAGTATTTGTAGCAAAATAGATACAGTCAAAGAGGGGCAGAGCATCACAGATGGGGTAAGTTCTGCCTGGCTTTAGCATTGCCTGGTGGACAGGTCGGGGTGGGAGGGGGCCCTGCTGCAGGTGAGGCAATGCCGGAGACTGCTCTGAACTGGTGCCGTCATTGCACAGTGATTTCTTTAGTTCTGTGAAGCCTCTCTTATGACTGTCATCCTACATTACAGATGTGATTTGTCCTTAGCGCACTTCATTCTGTATTTCTGCATGGTTTGGTTATTTTTGCTTCAGTTTTCTGTAAAAGTGTAGTTGTGAAGAGAACCAAAGATGTGAACATGATGAATGTGGCTTCACTCTAATTCTGGAGGTCTTCTCCCCCTGTATTTCATTGTAATTTTATAGATCTTCTTGTTTTTCTGCACACCTAAAAACATTTAATCAAAGGAAGGAAGGAAGGAAATAGGGATTAGAAAATTGCAACATTGCATCTTATTAGATAGATTTAAGGTAGACCTTCTTTTCCAAAGATTGTGGCAATTGACAGTGGGGTTTTTCATTGCAGTGCCTACAGGTCTGTCCTGAGCCTCTTGCATGGGTTTGAAGGAACATTTTTTCATAATGGGGTAACAAGATCATGAGCATTTCCGTGGTCTTGAGAGTTAAATAGGGTGCGGGTCTCTTTCAGAAGGTTTTGAGTGTTTTGGTTCAATTCCGGTGTAGCCAGGTGTGCAGCCCAGATCAGAGGGTCTGTCAAAACATGTAGCTACCAAGGGTGCATGCAAACAGTGGTCATGAGCAGCAGAAGAAAAGGAAATGCTGTGGTGGTAGATTTTGTAACTTTTCTACCTTTGTTTTATAAAGCTTGACAAAGAAGGGAACCGAAGGGTAAGTACTTTAGTCGTAGTAATCTTTCAATGCAGTAATCTTTGACTTAAACAAGACAGGACAAAACCACATGAAAGAGTCTTTTTTTACTTTGCTTTTTACACTGGGTTTTCCTCTCACACCTCTCTCTGGATGGAGTTGGTTTGATTCTGGAAAAAATAGGTTATGCGTGAAAGACACTTGATGCAGAGTCAAAGGATTTTTCTTTTTTATTTTATATTTTTTTTCCAAGTCCATGGTTAGTTTCTGACTGGGCTGCAGCCCTGGGATTTATAACAGCTTCAACTGACTCAACCTCCTGTGAAACATTAGGAAAAATCCACAGGCCACTGTTCCATGTATTCTGTGTATTTCAACTATGTAATTGTAAGCCTTGTAAGGAGTTTTTTGAATCCTTTGAATCAATAGTGAAATATATACATATCCAGGGAACTAATTCTTGGGCAAATAACCTGCTTTAGACAAATGTTTTAAGGAACTACCCTGCTGTGTTCAGCAGTGCAGCAAAACTCTGATGAACAAAGATTGGTCCCCAAGATAAACTTTTAAATCTTTGGTCATAGAAAATTTGCATTGCTAAAGGGTTATATTACGACTCAGTGGGCAATAACTGGTATTACAGCTACTTGATGAGAATTTCTTTACCTCTTATGTTTTCTTTCTTTAAACAACTTTTCTGCTCTTTCCTCTGTGCACCTCTCATAATGAAATTACAGTAGAATGTGATGATGTTCCCCCCTTGTACAGTCTGATTGATACTGAAGCATCCAAATGGGGGCTTTGATCTCTGCCTCTCTGCAGCTTTCCCTTCTTTTCCTCTTGGTGGTCTGTGTCCTTATTACAAGTATTCATCTATTTGGTCCATTTTTTGCAATGTCACTAAAGAGGGGCAAGGATGAGAGAGAAGCAAGAATGACACCCAAAGGCTACCTCACTTGAAGTAGTTGAAGAGAAACATTGTGCCATTTGTCTTGAGCAAAGGCACCTGAACATACAAATCTGTCCACATCATTCTCTTGTTCACCATAAAAATTGGTGTTCCGAGGGCATGCAGGTCTGTTGCACCATCATGGCTTACGGATGCATTTCTGACTTTTTAAAAATACACTCCTTGAGAGAGAAGCATCTTGGCATGAAGAGCAAAGAGCAGTACCATATGGATGTGCTGGTGGTTTGTTTCTGTGCCACGCGTTGACTGAGAGGATTGAGATTTGGGAGGATTCTGATTAGTAATACTGCTTGGCACTGACAAGGTATGTCAAATGGACAAATGCTGCCTCCTGTTTTGAGGTAAATGGGACTTCTTTTATAATCTTTTAACTCTTTTCCTTAATCAGCTAGAGGTGGCCCAAATAAGTGTCTTGTCTTTCCTCCCTGTAGGAGTGACCCATGCCCTGACCCACTGTCTCCCCTCCCCTGTGAGGTTGAGCATCTCGCTGACCCCACAGCAGAGTGGCTGCTCAGGATGTGAGCAGCCAGGCACACCACCAGACAATGGGGTCCCTGGGGCCTCTATAGAGCCGCACAGAGCAAAGCCAAAGAGTCTGCCATCCCATCCCTGCATTTAAAAGGCACTTTTCCAGTATGGACCTGCTTCTCCCAGTAGTAGATGTCTCCAGTGAGTCTTGTTAATAGTTATCACTGCCTGAGATAACCCTCCCTGTGATGTAATCTGACACACTGCTGTCAGTAGGGCTTAAACATAGTAATCTTTAAAAATGATTGGGAATTTGCCCTAGAGAAAAAACTGTTATGATTAATTTCTACAAATGATAAACCACTCCTTCTTCAAAATACTGCATGCTGTGAAGTGTGATTTAATCCATTTAACTACAGAGCCTGATGCTTCTGACAACTGTGACTCAAATGTCATCACAGAAAGTGATATTTCAAGTGGCAGGGTGGGATTAGAAACCTGCTGAAGATTTGTCAAAGGAGAAGTAAGTACATAATTTTTAGATAAGTGATTTGTCTACTCTAAACCACTTCCGCTGAAAAGACAGGCAGCTTAGAAGAGAAACTTACACTGTTACACTAGAAAGAGCATTTAATTGTGGGGGGGGG
>NW_010183107.1:67167-68765 GCF_000695765.1 Mesitornis unicolor
AAGCAATCTTCTTACTTACGATGGTAGTTAGAAAAATATAGGATACGGGGAAATATGACTTTTCTGTACAGAAAAAATAACATTATTTTTCCTCAGAAAATAAGATTTCACTGAAGCTTGTATAAGGAATGTTGTGTTATTCAGGACCTTGCATCTATCTGATGCATTCTCCTTGTTGTTACTTTATGTGATTTTTCGAAATATGAAATAACACCATGATAGCTTCCAAACTATGTGAAAAATTTGTAAATGCAGTAAAACCTGAAACAAGCACAAAAATGTATGTTCTGTGTCTACCTAGAATTTATCTGGTTATGGTCAGTTATAAATTTCATTCACATCTGCTGTGTCTGAACTCAGTGCAGTTCTGTTAGTAGACAGACAGTAGGACTGTTTGCCAGTCCTCTAAAACTCATGCTTGCTATTATCTATTCTGCCAGCCTAGCTATATAATTTACATCTCCTTAAATCATCCGTCCGCTCTGAAAGGCAGTAAGAGCAGTTGTATGACGTTCTGGACTTTTCTTTTGTGTGACTGAATCTCAGATTTGGTCAACTGTAATGGAAACTATTTTGTGTAAGAGTTTGTTCTGGCAGCCCCATGGGTCTACCTTTATCTCCAAGGTTGCTGTACAGACTGTCTGCTGTAGATACTGGCCCAGCGCTGTGTCTTATACCACCTGTAGCAGCCGTGACATTAAGAAATATTCCTTCGGTCCGGTTTGTGAAGCTCTGAGATTGCAGAAGTATTAGGGAGGGTTTGGTATGCAGTGCTGCTCATTCTGATGGCTGAGGAGAGACAGCAATAACAGTGTCTGACAGACTGACCTTGAGCTGGCACTTCAGGAGTGGAAGTTAGGTGAAAAGCACACATACCTTTCACTTGTTTGAAGTGGATTCCCTGGGGAAAAAAATGAACATGAAATCTGACAATGCTTCTTTATGGAATCATTTTTCAGAGAAGAGCTGCTCTTTGATATCTGTGATAGTTTGCTGCTCCGATCTGTCATGTTGCAGACTCTCTCTGCTAAGGTGTTTATGAAGCACAGTTAAGTGACTGTAAGCATGGCAAGGAAAGCTGAGGCCATATTTTTTCGCTGAATTTTGCTGGAGAGCCAGTATTTTTTTTGTTTAAGCCCTTCTATTTGTTTCTATTTTGCTTGCGTTTTTTTCGCTTAGCTTCTCTGCAAAAGGGCAGGGTGCGCCTTTAAGAAGCGGCGGTGTCTGAGTGCAGGTTGTGCGGGGAAGGAAGTGGCTCTGCGCCGCTGGGGGCTCGCAGGAAAAGGCTGGTCGTGGGCTGGCCACAGGACAAACTGCCAGCTTTCCCTCTGAGAGACAGCTAAAAAATTGTCTTATTAACTTCCTGTTTGGTGTTTTGTTGTTTGGGTGGTTTTTTTTTCTTTGACACTGTCAAATGAATCGCTGTCCACCAAGCGTGGTGGCTCGGCTTGATGTGTGAAACTTGCTTAAAACTCTGTCACGGGCAGTGATGCGCCGGGAGCAGCGTGGGGAAGGGGGGTGCGATTAGGAGCAATGGGCGGCCAGTGAAGGGCTGAACTTCTCAAAAAGCCCCAGGCGCGCAGCCCTGGTAGTGATGC
>NW_010183108.1:0-4246 GCF_000695765.1 Mesitornis unicolor
TATATTTATATTTTTATATTGTTATTAATCCAACAAAGAACCTTCCTTCCTATTCCATTGAATTTTCTTTGTGACCTTTGGCTCAAAGATTTTTGAAAGGTCAAATATATTTTATCTGACATATCAGCCTTAGCCAAATGACTGTTGAATCCTTCAGAAAACTCTATCAAACTTGTTAGGCAGGAGATATTATTATAAAATGTTCAAGATAATATTTTTGCTTGCAGTTAAGCACAGAGTACAAAAACCTTAATGTTGTTTCAAGAACCTCACCCTTCATATGTTAACTTCCTGGGATTAACTGTAAAACTAATGCATATTAACACTGATCTTTGCATTCAATTTTCCCAGGAACCTTTTCCAGAATGTTTTAAAAAATTTAATTATCTTGCTTGATAACACCTACTTTTAAATGACCTAAATTAAGCTGAAAATCCTTGCACAGTGACAATAAAAAATGTGCCCATCTGCCAATACCCCCAAATTATGCAACAGAAGTTTCAGGTACAACGAAGAAGTCGTCTCTCCTATTCGCTGGGCAAAAGTTACAAACTTTTCCATAGAAGCTGCTTGATCTACAACATGTTCAGCACAGAAATATTTCCTTTATAAACAGCTTGAATTGCTTAAATTATTTGTAAGCCTGACCCCTGCTGGTAATCTTTAGATATTATGAAGTACCCTCTTTTTTCACTCTTGGGAGCTTCTAAAATGCCAAGGAGTGGCTTTTAGCATTGTCTAGGCCATTAAAAAATATCATCAATAACTTCCAGAAGAGACACAAAAGTAGCGGGGCTGAAGGATGCTGAAGCAGGAGACTGAAAAGGTCGGAAAAAATGGAAATTCGAAATGGAATTAATGCTTTTAACGCCATGTTTCTAAATGGATTGCAAAACAGGCCACAAGAGCAGCATTTTTCTCGGAGGAACAACAGCACAGCAGCTACTGAAAGGTCAGAGCCAGACACAGGACTCTCATCAGTATTTCCGCCATGCTTGACAAGCTGAATTTTAATTTAGAACAAATTTCTCACCATTCAGCCTCCCAAATTGTATCATAGAATGGATTGGGCTGGAAGGGACCTTAAAGTTCCCCCAGTCCAACCCCTGCCATGGGCAGGGACACCTCCACCAGCCCAGGCTGCTCAAAGCCCCATCCAACTTGGCCTCGAACACTGCCAGGAAGGGGGCATCCACAACTTCCCTGGGCAACCTGTGCCAGTGTCACCACCCTCACAGCGAAGAATTTCTTCCTAATATGCAGTCTAAATCTACCCTCTTCCAGTTTAAAACCATTACCCCTCATCCTATCGCTACATGCCATTGTAAACAGTCCCTCCTCAGCTTTCCTGTAGGCCTCTTCAGGAACTGGAAGTCCCAATAAGGCCTCTCCAGGGCCTTCTCTTTCCCAGGCTGTTGCCATTACCCACCCACAGAACCTCTCTCCATGTGGAGGTTTAAGCTCAGGCCCTTTCAAAACCATTCACAGCAGTCACCAGAAAACACCTCACAAAGATCCAAGACACAAATGAGCCGTACCAAGGTAGACTTAAGGCATTATTTTTATGCTATTTCACCTGCAATTTTAAGATTAATTATCAGTTTGTGCTCCTCACTGAGGAAAGAGCAGTGACTCAATGGCCAGGGTGCTCATGGTCAGGCAGCAGATGTGCTCAGACCTTGTATTTTGCTACCAACAGCACAAGAGTATATGAGAGTGTGGCTGAAGTTCAGGGCCTCTCCCCACTGAGCTTGCACTTGGGCTCGTTCCTCAGATTCCCACTCCTTCCCCATACCCCGGCTATCGGGGTGACGTGGGGGTGTCCTCCTTTCTGGAGGAGCTCCCCTCTGCTCCTCCCTGCTCTCCTTCAGAGACAAAATCTGCTCCTTCCTCTGCATTGAGGACCAGGAACATTGCTGTAACCTCTTCGTACTAGAGAGGTTTTTAGGGCTGACTAGTGCTTTCACTACTTATCCCTCTTCTAACCTATTTTTAACACTGTTAAGTGTCCTGGAGCTCCAGCGAGAAAGCACTAAGAACCATTAGCAAATAGTTTGTGCTATTCTAGCTTTGCCTTCCAGCCCTGGGGAACTCTTCCCAATGGCAAAGAGAGAGAAGCAAGGGAAATCCTATCTATATATAAACACAGAAAAGGATTTGCAGCTGGTGGTTAAGATACGGCAGTCAAATACTGAAAAAATATTTACTTGCTTGGCACTTGAATTTTTTCATTTACATAAATTCAGGTACAGGGCCAACTGGGTACTGCTTTTGGATGCACCAGTATCCATACAGGCAGACTCAGTCTGCAGGCACCTTGTGCTCTCTGTGTCCAGGGACAACTGCACCAAATATGTGACACTATTTTATCACCAATTTGCATGCCTCAACTTGTTACATATGGGAGTTACTTTCAGGTAAGGAGAACAATCCAAGATAAATTCATGTGAGAACCACAAAAAGCAGAGTATAGAAACATCAGGGTACAGCACAACCATCCAGCAAATTAATGTTTGGCCAAGAATGAACGCTGGTGCCCACTCTAAAAGCAGCCTTGTGGCACAAGGAAAGAAGAGACAGCAGTCACTTTCTGAAACACTGACACCAATCTCAAGTTTTGTGATACAGAGAAAATTAATTTGGATTATTTATTATTTCTGGAAAATTTACCAACTTCTCCATACAGGAGTTTGAAAACATGAAAATATTTAAACTCTGGTAAAGATCTCTTTGCATTTCCAGAAGACATTTCCTGCATAAGATGCAGACAACTTAACCCAGAGCCAAAGGCTCCACAGGCACGAGGTAAATTCAAGCCATCTCCACAGTCTTTCACAAGATCAAATCTAGTGCAAGAATACAGGCTCAATGGCATTTGCTCAGACTTGTGGATTCTCCCACTTTCAAATCTGAGCTTTCTATTGCCTCCACCGCATGTTTCATTTCCCACATTAGAAGAGGGAAGAAGTAAAAAAAACCCTGCAGCCCCAGGTCTCGTGAAATGACACTTGTGAGAAACAGAAGACATCCCACCATGTGCATTTAGTCTGCCTAAAAAGTGCTTGGATGGTGAGCGACGGCTGCTCGAGAGAAAGGCCAGGCTGCTCCCACTTCAGGAAGGAAGAAGGAAACATCTGTTTAATTTTCAGCAGCATCAAGGCACTTCCAAAAGCCTCCCTCAGTCCAGAGCTTTTCAGAGGAGTTAAGCAGTGACAGCTCCCCACCATCACCCCTTCACCTTTCCTTTATTTGTTTTTAATGTTCTCAGACGTATTATGTGATTGCCTGTAGAGCAGCGTGGATATTGCCGATGCGGACATGTCTCACAGAGGCCCCATCTGCAAAGAGGACATGGCCATGTGCAAAAGCTATTGCTGAACAGGAAACTATTGAATGGAGCAGAAAATGTATGTGTTGGGAAGACACTATTAAGGGATCCAGATGGCATTGAGATGGTGTTAGGAGCAGAGCAGACAGAATTCCAGCAAGTGTGACTAATAGGCGTTGGCAAGGACATGAATTTCTTTTGAATTACTGTAACTCTACCCAGTCACTAAATCCACAGAAAACATTTAGGATTTACTGGGGTTGCAGTTTGACAGCAGAAAGAAAAAGTTCAGATTTGTTCCAGTTGAAAAGGTCCTTCAGCTGTTGCCACTTAAGTCTTTAGTGAAGTTCTTTTTAAATATAGTACTTTCATTTATAGGTTCTGAAATACTAGTTTCTGCACAGTTATCACTTTCCCTCTAAAAGGTGCTAATGCTGAAATGCTCTCTGCCTTGCTATACCCCACAGCGCATGAACTCAACAGTTTGACCACTTTTTCTTCTCGTAAGATCTGCAGAATATAAACAAATACGATTTCAGAGGGAGCAGCAAGAAGTGTGAGAAATGACAGCATTAGCACCAGCTTTTATTGTTGCTTCAGAAACTATGATGCTGGGAGAGAGCTTCACATTTAAAGTTATAAAAGGTCTGACGAAAGAGCACTTTGTTCTCAAGAGAAGGAAGAATAACTGATAAAGTCTTTCAAGTTTCTCACTAAAAATTTACTTTCTATACTAAAGAAAAATGAGACAAAAGATATATTTTTAAAAGCTCTCATTCACTCACAGGAGGTGAATACAGATTCAGAGGATTAATATGGATTTTTTTTCGCATTTATGTCTCTTCTGCTTTTGTTTTCAAAAGCCAGCTTCTAACCATGGGGTGTACATGGAAACGCCTGGAGGCTCATGGTCCATTC
>NW_010183108.1:4277-15567 GCF_000695765.1 Mesitornis unicolor
TCTGCAGACTCCCCTCGCTGCCTTCTGCTGGTTTTCTTCTATTTTTCACATTCCTTCATGACAGCAGCTAACTGGAGAGGCTGGGCTCAGCCCAGAAGAGCAGATGCATCGTACTGTCAGTTAATGGGATCTCAAAACCACAATAAACTACAGAAATGGAAATAACTCCCTCAAACTGTGGTATTTCTATCCCCACTTCCCAATTTGAAAGTTTGCATTCTTCCCCCCCACCAAAATTAGTTTCTGACAGCAGTGTGTAGAAGCAAGGAGTAACAGTGGAGCTTGTGCTGCTCGCTCCTCCTCAGTGACTGCGTAAAATTGAGTAAACTGGTCCTGCTGAGGCCCACAGGGACATAGGAGAAGTCAAGCACAGCAGATCTAAACCTGTCCCATACTAATCTCTGTTCTCCTCCAAACCTCTTCAAATCATAAAATGGTTTAGGTTGGAAGGGACCCTAAAGCTCATCCAGCCCAATCCCTGCCATGGGCAGGGACACCTCCCACTGGACCAGGTTGCTCAAAGCCCCGTCCAACCTGGTCTCGAACACTGCCAGGGAGGGGGCATCCACAACTTCCCTGAGCAACCTGTGCCAGTGTCACCATCCTCACAGTAAAGAATTTCTTCCCTATATTGAATCTAAATCTACCTCCTTTTAGTTTAAAACTGGGTACACCTCATCCTCTCATTTCTGCTCTTTAATCACAGCCCAATTCACCTCTGCTGTATGGAAAGGACACATCCAACTGAGCCATGAGGAGTGTTCTGGCATGGACCATAGTGCATCATTCCTGAACCCCAAAAGCCTGGGGGAAGATAGTGATTAATCTTGTGATTAATCCTTTGAGAAGGAGTCTCTTCTATGAAGAAAGAACTTGGCCCAGTTTCTTGCCCAATGCACAGAAAATGCCAGAAAACACAAAATGAGGCCCAACCATATCCTTTGACTGCTTAAGTCTAGAAGCATAAGAAAAATATCTTTATGGAGTTGCTTCTACAATGCTGAACAGAGAGCTTGAGTGTCTAAGACACCTGAAGCAGCAATAGTAGACTGGCTTATCAGTTCTTCAAAAAAGAGCGCTCCAGCAGAAAGAGAACATTTTGCACCAAGTCATTTACTGTTAGAGCTGAGTAGTGACAAGGGTGATTAAAAACAAACAAATCCATGCTTTTTGGAACAGCTTTGTAGCTAAATGACTAGCACCAGGGCCTGGGACAAGTATTTAAATCAGCTGTAACAACAAAAAATGGCTCAGTAAAAAGTGACAGAAAAAACAGCCTGGAATTAGATTCTGGGACTGTGGCCTCTGTGCACCCATAGCCTCAGGAGCACACAGTGCTGAAATGGGACAAAGAACAAAAGAGAAAATACCACTGTGAAGCAACTGCAGAGGCTTAGCCTCTCTGCTGCAACAGCTTCCAGTGTACGGCTCATTGCTGGAGAGCAGCTCTGCACCATCAACGGC
The DNA here is from genome assembly GCF_000695765.1 of Mesitornis unicolor. NCBI lineage: Eukaryota > Metazoa > Chordata > Aves > Mesitornithiformes > Mesitornithidae > Mesitornis > Mesitornis unicolor. The sequence goes on from NW_010183108.1 coordinate 5,742, forward strand.
TTTACTGGGAACAGGTCCGTGCTGCTGTCATACTTTGTGTGAAGGATTTGACAGAATTTCATGAAAAGAGGAGAGAGGTAAGATTAGTAAACAAAGAAATTATTTAAAACAAAGAGAGAAAAACACCATCTAGGGGAGTTTAGGGCTACCTTTGAGCAGAACCAAACACCCCAGTCCCATAACAAACAGGTACTTGCAAGCTTCACTTGTACCTGACAGAAAATGGACTTTAATTCAGGGCAGACAGACATCCCTAGCCCCACTGCCAAGAGCCTTCAGCAATATGAAATGGTCCTGGACCACGTGGCAATCCAGCTGTTTCCCCCTACACACGCTGTCCCTGAAGCTGCTCAGTTAATAGATGGCAAATGCTGCTCAGTGAAGATAAACACCAAATAATGAGTCTTGGAGGTGAAAATCAAGAGACTGAATGTCTTCAACATGAAAGGGTGCTGCAGCCCGTACCAACCCAGGGCGAGAGCAAGCAAGGAGGTACCTTAGCAATACTCTGAAAAACGTTCAGCTCCCAGAAAACAGTGAACAGGATTCTGGCTTTACAGATAGAGAGGCATATTATTAATCAGGAGTGATGGGTTTAATGGCGCTGAGGAGGTGCTGAATACTTCTGAAGCAGTATAGACATCAGGTTTCAGAGGGTCTAGTGCACCTTGGCAAAGGAAAAACCTGAATAAGCTCAGTTCAAACATCCACAACACACAAAAGCAGATGGAGACAGGTTTATTCCCCTGAAAAAGGGAAGCCATAGCACACTATCCTCTACCAGAACTCAAACATATGATAGAATTAAAAAAGGGAGATGTATGCCCTGGGTCTTCAGAACTATTACACCACCTTGAGGGAACTATAGGAGTGAGTCCCTAAGATTAGGTGTGCAGCCCTAAAAAGTATTGGAATAGCTTAGCTGAACATGTGTTATTTTCAAACACCTCCCCTCTGCTATGGAACTGGTCTTTCAAAGCCATAAAACAAGCTCCAGGGGCAAAGCACGGGAGCAAAGCCATAACGTACAGGCCAGTAATTTCTGCTTTCTGCAAGATTCTGCCTGCTGCAAAATCGTGCTTTCAGTCCTAAGAGGCACTAACGCTTTACAGTGATGGAGCTGAAAATATAAAAGAATTAAGAAATGAAACTCCAGCCAAAGTCTTACATCAGCTGAGAATAAAAAACTCAGCCTGTCAAGATCTGATTTGCTCAGCTTAAATAAAAGGAACTTTATTAAACATTCAGAAACAGATGGACTTTTCTGTGCTCAGTATTTATTGTGTCACCTGCTTTGGAAAGGAAGCTGTAAATGCTTTAATAAATACACAGAAAGGTTGTCTAGCTTCACTGTAGCTTTTGTAAACGCTCATGTATTCTCTGCTGAAACGCTGTTTTGTAACTTCTCTTTCACCGAATCACAACAGGTACCCCTCTGCCATCTGCAGCAATGCACGAGGGGAAACATCCCTCTTTTATCTCCAGTGCTACACACACACCAGTATTACAAAAGCTGGATTCCAAACCTCTTCACACGCATGCCAACAGATCCCGTATTTACAGCCGAGATTTGGTCAAAATAAGAAACAAACAGCAATGTTGTTTTCACAGGAAAGAAAGTCAGCATGGGAAATAGTGATGCAGAAGCCAGTCTTATGAACTAACTGAGAGCAAGAGACCACAGATAGTAAAAGAAAAGACCCAGCAGCCTCCCAGAAAGATAGAAACGCTTATAAAGTATCTAAATGCACAAAATATTTAGGCCGCAAGCCTTCTGTTAATACTTGATGGGTTTCTCATGTCCGTAAATCTGCTGGGAAAGTAAAAAGCGTGCTTGGGAAAACATCCTACTTCAGAAACACAAGGAAGACGTGTTCTGATTGATGCTACCATGCTGATCCCTGAGTAGCAGGCAGTCTGCGTACACAGGCAGTCTACACACATAGACCTTTTCATGCATTGTACCATGGGAGGTCCTGTACCTGGTGCTGTACCACCAGGTGGCAATAACCAGCGCAGGCACTGAAACTACCCCAGGCATTTCCCCTCTCATCAGTTTCACTGAAAACAGTAGAGTTTTCTCAGCCTTCCCCTCGCTTTGCCTACCTGAGCGCGTCAACTTCCTCCTTGGTAATGATGGTACTCTGCTCAGCTGTGCTTTCCTGAGACTTCAGGACCTTCATCTCCACCTCCAGCTGCAGAAGAGAAAAGGCATTAGTTCCTCCAGCACTAATAAAGGGGAACACATGGACAGCAAAGGGAGGAGGAGGAAACCATGTTCTGCACACATCAGACCCTTCTCAGTATATGGACGTGAAGCACAACTCTTCAGGTGCTGAATGTCCAAACCTTGGTTAACCCTGCTTCCCTTTGCAATCCCTTTTGCCTTCCCCAGCATTTTCTCCAAGGCAGATGAGACACAGAAAGTTGGTTGTTTCTAAGCAAAGCTTCTGCTTCTCTTCCAGACATTTCCCCAACCCATCCCCGGTGGATAATGGGATGCGGAGAATTATCTGTGTGGTATTAGGAGCTCACTGGTACCTGAGATTCAGTATTGACAGTTCAACCTCATTTAGCTTCAATTCCTCACGGAAGAAATAAACCACAGGATTATGCCGTCTTGTCCAGGACAATTCTGAGACACAAACACTGAATACAAAGGCTGGGGAATATTTCCAGCACTTTCCAATATACACTTCTAGCTCAAGCTGCTCAGGTAGGTCTGGTGGAACAAAGAATTAAGAATACTTTCTGCCACTAGCCTTGCTTGGGGAGGAACCCCCCAAAAAGTACCTCAGATCTCCACAGACATGAAAACTTCTTATCCAGACTCTACCGTTCCCAGTCTCCCTTTTTTATTATTACGGGAATCTGTATTCCTAATTCAGCTATCAAGACAATGTACAGATTGATAAATGCCATATGTTACTTATAAACCTCTCAGAAAATGATTTATTATGAAGCATAAGCAGAGACAAACTACCCAGAGGACACTCAAACTTCTGTTCCAGCACCATCTCCCAGCTTAGATCTCCTTCACCCTCATCCTTCAGATTTGGGATTTTCTTTTGTCATCTGTCTTCTAGCACCTGGCGACTAATTCCCCTAATAAATCTATTGACAGAAATAATATTTTTCACTCAGGAAGAAAACAATAAGCAATCTAGCCCTAATTACAGATGCAAAACTTATGACCACAGAGAGCTCTGTGCTCAGCATCAGGGACACAATCCACTAATGCACCGTTCCCTCCCACAGCACTATTAGATTCGTAGAGCAAAACCCCATTGCAAAGGCAAACTTCCTGCAAAGACAGCGAGCTGGCAGAAACTCCCCAGTTTTACAAGGAAAAGGAGCACATTGACATGCGTGGTCATATTGCTCAGCCAGAACTGAAATTTTGACACACCGCCTCTCTGCCCTTCCAGGCTTACCAAAGACAGACAGGGCATGGCAGCAGTGTTAGCAGGAAAGGGCAGAAGGGGATGGTTGGATTATCCTCCCTGCTCTTTCTGATCCTACAGGGACACAGCAGAAGAGAAAGGGTAGAAAAGAGGTTTTACCCAATTTCCCCTGGCACCCTGAAGCTCTGCATTCTCCCCCTGCCTGTCAAAGGACATCCGAGAATCAAAATTAAGCAAAGGCCCACCTGCATCATCAGGCTGCACAAATGTTAATATATATTAGCTGCCTGATAAGATTATCACAGTCAGAAATGCTTGCCTCAATTTTCTGATTACTGAGCTTATCTCTCCCAGCTCAGCCCATCACAGATGGCTGGGGATAAAGCAAGCGTGCCAGATAATTCCAGGAATGTGAATAAAAGGTACCAGGATGAGGAGAGGGCTTCGATTCCAACCTACCTCTAGCAGGAAAACACTCGTTATATCACCCAATTCCCACGTCTGCTGAAGCCTGGATGTATTTGCTATTTAAGAGTTCCGTGCTGCTTTCTGGACTGCATTTGAAGATGGAAGAACTGGTAAATATGTTATTTATCACAGGCTAAGCGGGCTCAGCCTTGAGTCCAACTGCCACCTGCTCACTGACACGGGCAGATAAATCACAGCCACCTTCTTGGGGTACAAGGGAGGAGGAGAGAGGGGTGGGCGAGGAATCTGCTGCTGAGATCTGGGGTGTCTTGTATTGGCTGCATAGAGAGGAAAAAATGAAGTATGTGATGGGAAAAGGAGATAGAAGAGCGAATGAACACACACTCAAGTGAATGCTGCCATGAAATGCACCAGCACAGGTCTCGCCTGACATACAGCGGTGACAAATTAGTGCCAGGGACACTCAAGAGCGATGTGATGAGATCCTGCTGGGTTTCTAAGAAAATGCCATTGAAGGAGAATGAGGAGGGGGCACAGGGACTGTAAGGGTGGTTTATGTCATTTCTGTGTCCTCCCAATTTTCAAGCGCCAAAGCTACCAGGACTGTAAATCTGATGAGTCTGAGGTGGGAAGGAAGAGGAGGGCACGGTGGTATCTACAGATGAAGCTGGCTGAAGCAATTCGATTATTGACATGGGCCTGCTTGCCTCACCTAGGATTACAGCTACTGGAGAGTAGCTCTGTGCATGATGCAGCCCAGGCAGAAACCAGAGAAAAGAGGAAGAAAAGCAGCAGAACTGAATGAGGAAAATAAGCAACAGGAAGGCAGTAATGGGAAAAATAGAACCCCATGTCCTGTGTAGTTTTCAGCTTTATGTGCAAGGCCAAGAGGTGGAGAGGTCACCGTGACCATTGCCTTTGACACCACCTCTCAGGATGGCTCTGCGGACCGGGTGGTCAACACGAAATGACTCACCATGGTGGCAGTTTGTCCCTTCTGTCCCCTTGTCCTCTCAGTACCAGTGGCAAAGAATGGCCTCAAGAAGGGATAGGAGAAGGAAGGGCCAATCTCCTGTTGCTGTTTTCTCTGCCTGATTCCCACCACATCCCTTTTCCTCAATGAATTTCCAGTCCTCGTCTCTCTTGTTCACCAGATGCCACTTTTCAGCAGGCATTTTCTGCCTTCTGCACTAGTCCAATATTCCTGTCTAAACTCTTCCCATTTTTATCAATAATTTTATATAACCAGCTGAGTTAAACTTTTATTACTTTGAATACATCAAACCAGTAGAAGCCATTACCTAGCAGAGAGGGGAAAAGGGCTGCTCAAATTGCAGCTCATTGCTGTATTTCCCCATTCAGTTCCAAATGACCTAGGTCAGGCTTGGATCTTTCAGCTCTCTTTTATGTTGATCTTGCTCTTTTAACTAGCATCAAGAGCAGAGAGAGAACATTGTCCCGAAATACAGCATTGCAGCTCTTACCCTAAAAACTGCACTAGAGGGGCTAAGTACCTACAACTCCTGCAGGGTTAATATCACTCAGGATGAGATCCCCAGCGATACCCGCACTGTAGAGAACACATTAGCAGCTTGAAAAGAAACCAAGCTATTATTTTAAATTTTTTTAAAGTTATCCAAGGTTTTTTATGACACTAGAAAAGGCAGAATAACGAGTAACGTCAGAGCCCATGACTTGTGAATAAAACACATAAACAGGAGCTTAACATTTTGACTATGTGCTGTTATCTTCTCCTGCTCTCAACCTAAAATGATCCTGTTTATCCCAAACCTTTTCTACGCTCTTTCGCTTCATAAGCAGGAATTTCAGTCCAGCTCTATTGCTCTCAATAGGAAGTGATCAGAACACATCCAGCCCATAGTTTCAGAAGGTCCACTTCCACAAATATACAAGTAACCCAAAAGATGAAATGCAAAGACTCTTTCCAAAATAAATACTGTCACCGTTATTTACAAATTGAGAGAGGAAGGAAGAACATGGGTGGATTTTTATCTAGTGTTCAATTAAATGAAATATCATTCTTCTGTCAGCCTTACTTTTAAACCTGCCTGGACAGGATTTCAAGATGGTGGTGATCCTCCAAGTGTTAATGACATAGCAAACACCCACAGCAGTGTTAGAAATCTGTTTCTTGCCGGTTCTCTCTTCTGTAGGAATGATTTAAAGATATATGCGATGACAGGAGAAATAGAATTATATATTCATCTCCTGACAGTTTGAAGAAACAGAACTTTACTTTAGAGAGCTGATTTTCTTGCTATTTCCGGCATTTGTCATGTCTGACCCATATTTGTCCCCTTCAAAACAAGGACCCTGAGCCTCTGCAATGCCACGGACCTGCGGTTCCTCCCACTTGATTCCAGTGGGCTTCAGCGTTCATGAAGACAAAGCATCCCACTGACCACTGCTGTCCACACATCTTCAAAATGAGACTTATCCCAGGACTTAAACTTCTCAATCAGATCAGTCCCCCTCGAAAACCTTATGATCTTCTGAAAATTTTAACACACTAAAATAATGACCAAATCTCTGCTCATGTGCCTCGTTTTGGGTAGTAAAGTACAAGAAGGACTCAAAATCTGAAGTATTTCAACCCACCGTTACAGCCAGGATTTGCATGTTGAGAAAGGGGCTGGTTTATTCACTCACATCATGTACACATATTTCACAGAACACATGCTGGAAACATACAGCTATTATTTGAATAATGAGTGCATTTTAGTGAGGGGCTGATACAGCAATCTTATCCTGATGAAGTGTGTCTGCACGTCATTCAGCATTCTTGGAACTGCAAAAAGCAGGAAATGCTGAATCTATTATAAACGTCTAAAGGTTTATTTAACAATGGGCTGATGCAACATCCTTTGAAAGGCCTTCCTCAGCAAAAGAGCTGATTTTAAAAGTCAGAGATAAATAGGAACCGAATTGCATGGAGCCAGCACGGAAAGGTGAATTGAGAGGTGGTGTTTGACTACAAGGCTCAACACAATTCAAGAAGCTATTTAAATATATAAATATTTAAATGTATGGAAACCAAGCAGACTTGCAAAGGAAGCGTGTACACCAAAAGAGACAAGAGCAGAGAAACTGGACCCCGAGTATGACCCATACGCTGAGGTTTGAAAACAGGCAAGCTACTGCTCCCCAGGAGCTTGATACACCAGTTATTTTACTGATGCCATTTGTGCTTCTTTCTAAAGGATGCAGCAGTGACTAAGGATCTTACTTGCTTCTCTTCCCACAGAGCAGCATGGCAAGCTTGGTGACCTCCTGTTGTCTACAAGCTTATAAATGTGGTGTCAGGACAGAAATCCAACATACATGAATACCAGGGAGTTTAATTTGGGTGCCCAGCAATACTACAAGGTAGTAAGACACCATGCCAGGCACTTGCACAGATCATTCTGCTCAGCAAAAGCTGAATCCCCTCTGCCATACACCCAGCCCAGTGGCATGCTGAAGGGCTGTTTTCCTAAAATATCTGCAGGGAAGCACACATGGGGAGAGCCAAGCCTCACTTGATTTCTTAGAGAACTTTACTCTTCTTCACAGAAATAGGACAATACAGAACAAAATATTACTTGCCATTTAGAAACAGGCTAAGCAGCCCAGGATTAGTTGGTATGTTTTCTTGGGAAAGTCTAATCCTTGATGCTACTGTGAAACAAAAGCAATAAACCCAAAGAAAATCAGATATTCAATAAGAAGTGGTTTAGAACTACCTATTTTCCACTTGGTTGAAGCAAAAAAATGTGGTTGTTTTCCTCTTTAAAGACAAAGGTTAGCTGGATCAGAGTTGCCAGTCTCCATGGGTTACCCCATCTGTAGCAAACTTCATGTGCTTTTATCACTGAGAAGACAAGGCTAGAAGCAACCTCACAGCAAATACTTTCCTAAAAACGTATTCATGCATATATATGATTGTAGATACACACAAACTGGGAAATGGACATATGCTGACTTCTGCTTCTTTCCAATACAGTCTGGATTGTGGCTTTTCTCCTCCTGTTGCCGTAAAAAGAGAGCAATTTTTCAAGTTTATACTGAATGTCATTCTATTTCATTTCCAAATATAATCTCCCAGAGAGAAGGTTCGCTTGCCCTATTTCCAATCTCTAAAGTTAATACACACATTTATATTCCTTTCTCCCACTCGCTCTCCTAAATTAAGAGGCGTAATTACTAGGAACGCTTGCTACAAACGAATCAAGTGCCAAGGGAGAAGGAGCTGTCACCGCTGGACGTCTGCAGCAGCCGCCCTCCCCTCTCTCCCCTCCCCGGAGGATCCTGCTTATGAGGCAGTTTCTATCTTCCCCATTAGCAGGGGTAGCTCACACACAGGAGCAGACGCCAACCCCTCCTTTTGCAGGCAGGACAATCATAAGGCACAAAATTACAAAATTAACTTCAGCCTGTCATGGAGCCACCGGTGTTTGCGAGGATCGTTCCTTCCAAGTTCCTTCTGTGTCGCCCTGGTTCTGCTGACCTCTTGGGTGATGCCAGGTTTCCTTAATGACAGTGGAGAAACTCGGATCCACGAACTAAAAATTCAGCCCCACTCTCATCCCTCTCCCTCCGCCCCATCTTCAGCACCCTCTCAAAAGGAAGATTGATTATTATAATCAGACTTCGCTCTGACACAGCATTTGCATTTTCAAAGCACAGCATAGTCATTAACTAATTCATCTACCCCAAGGGAGCCCTAACGAGCTTTCACCTCTCTCCCCTCCGATTCCCAATCTGCAGGCAGCCCGCAGCCTTCCGACACCTCCCCTCCACATTGTGCTGCACAAGCGCAACTTGGTGAAACTCCAGGCGAGCTCAGAGAGCCAAATTCAGCCCCACTGCAGAGGAACACGGCTCTGCTGCTACTGCTGAAGGGGACAAATGCACAGACACCCTATTTAAACTAGTTATCCTAAGGTTTCCATATGGAATCTCAATTATATAGGGTATTACAGGAAACAGCTCCTGTTCTGCAAAATGCAGACAATGCTGCAGGGGTCCCAAAATTACCATGCTATCGTATGAGTGGCATCAACCACGAGCCTGAGCTCCAAGCCCAGCCGCAAGCATGGGAAGAAGGAAGCACCTTCAACTCACACCACATCCTCCAAACCCCCAGCTTCCTCCTACACAGCCCATCCAACAAGCTCAGATGCTCACACACCACCTACTTCCCCAAACACCTCCTATGCCCCTTTGCCCCAGGACTCAGCCTCCTGCCCCTGCTTAAGTCTCTTCTCACACCCCAAGGCTGCCAATGCAAACCCCCTCACCCCCCCACCTCCCTTTGCTCATCTCTGCATCCTGCCCCAGCCGAACCACAGAGCCCTGCACCCACAGGTGCTCCAAGCAACAGCAGATTCATGTTGATGAGCAATGATGTCTAATTGGAAGTGCTTAACCCGTATTCAGATGATCCATTTCAAATACTCCCGTCTGGAATACTTAAGAGAAAAAAAAGCCAGGAAAATATTTATTTTCACTCTTGCTTTTTAATCTACAGCAAATAGGGCTGCTACGTGAAGAGGGGATAAGGTGACAGTACCGGTACTGTCACCCTGCAGCAAGGCACTAAGGACCAGGACTCGGTGTGGTCTGGGGGTGTAGAAGGATGCGCAAAATGCTCCAGCTGACCCATTCAGCACAACACTTGGGGCCCTTTTTACCCACAAGTGGTACAAACCCATACACCGGCTCTGGAAGGAGCCTTTTTGAAGAACACGCACTCTGCTTGGTGCTACAGAACATCTGAAGGCAACTGCCCTGGCCACCAGCACAGACCCCACATCAACAGCAAGTAACGTGCAACACCAGTCATCATGTGGGTACCAACCTGGGACTGTTCTGACAGTTCTGTCTTCTTGAGCTTTGTTCCCACTTTACACTGTATTTATTTCTTGCCAGTGCTCTGGGATGGGTGCAAGATGTGACAGTTTGGCAATAAGCACTACAGGACGTTTCAGCAG
>NW_010183108.1:15598-16372 GCF_000695765.1 Mesitornis unicolor
TTGACTCAGAGCTCCAGGTGAACAAAACTGGAAAGTTCAAGGGGAAGAAGAGCACCAAGAAAGAGAACTGGAAATGTTAACTTAAACCCAGGCATTTATTCAAGTGTTATTACATACTTCAACTCTCACTTCCAGAGGAAGGAGCAGATGAGGAAACTCTTCCTCCTCACCTTGCTGCAGCCCTGTCCAGTCCATGCTCCCAGGTACCTCTATGAGACCTCACCGCTACCATTAAGATGGCAAAAATCCTTGACAGCTCCAGCTCCAAAAAGCCTCTCTTTGCTCAAACAGCTCATTCTGAAGAAGGATCACCTCATTTCCAAGCACATTCAGCTCAGAGCCTCTCTGCTGTTATCAGCCTCGCTCCACCACTTCCACCAGCACGTAGATGACTCTTTCCTTTAATTACTACTGAAAGCTCCTCCCACCAGAGAGAGCAAAACAGCTGGTGTCCACCGAGAGAAGGAAGCTCCGGAGTAATTAGCCTTAAATGGCTGACACCTCCTTCCCATTACTCCTGGTTAGAGCAGCAGAACACAGAATAAACACTCTCTTTAGGGAACCTGTCAAGGTGTCGGACTGAATCTGCAGCAACTCTGTCCAGTGCGGCTGTGGCACTGGCACGATGATGTTCTCTGCTCTCAAGATGAGCATCACACAGGTCACTTCTTCCACACAGGAGTAGGCACTTTTGCTGGAAGCAAATCTTCCAGCAGCTGTAATTCACAGGCAGAGCAACAAATAAATCTGCAGAGATCACAGAATCACAGAGTA
>NW_010183109.1:0-4447 GCF_000695765.1 Mesitornis unicolor
CTCCTAATATTCTGTGATTCTGTGAAAATAGTTGCAACACTTGAGCATGCACATACATTTATTTTTAGCTAATTATGTATAGAAAAGGCCATAGCTGAGTATTTGGCAAACTAAAGTATTCCCAGGTCCAGTCTTGGTTCTTAAATTCATACTCTAACTTGCAATCATTCTGTCAGGGTATGATTCTGTGAGACTACACACATCTTTACATTAATATTATGCACCTTGCTTCCCACCAACTTCAAGATTAAATTGCTAAATCAAGTACCTTTTAGTACACTTTAAATGTAATATCCTATTTTTTTTTCCTTTTTTCCCTCCATACATATCACTAAATAAACCTTGTGGGAATAAATGTTGAGACAGAAAAATAATGGATTCAACTGAGTACTGTCTTCCACTGGTGATGGACCTTTTGTCTGTTTCAGGTTTGTATCCCACCATTTTTCCGTGTATCTTTTTTTACTGTTGACATTTTTGTGCATAGGTTCAGACTGCACCATATATGTTCTGTCCTATAAAGTGGCCAGTGTGAAAACTTTTTAGAGAGATGAATGCTGCACTCAGTAGCAGTTAATAAGCTCTTTAGTAAGGTTGCAGAAGGCTACAGTGATATGTGTTATTAACCTAACAAAGGTTAATAACAATTAATAACAAGGAATTACAATTCTTTCAAATAGGTATTTGCCACCAAGTACATCTGATATTAAAAAGAAGAACATTCAGAACAAAAGTCTCATTTCACATAACCTGAAAGGCATAGAAGTGTTCAACAGATCAATAAAACAACTGTTGAAGTTTACTAGGTAATGTCAGATACTGTTTTTTGGTAATTTATCACGGAGACGAGTGTGTTATTTATGAACAACAGAAAAGATTCAAGATAATATTTCTATGGCAAGTAATTTAGTTATTTTTTAATGATAATTCAAAAATGTACAGCTGCTTCATACAATTGGAAAATAAGATATCTATCTTATCTATCTAGTTATTAATCTGTCTTATTATTCATTGCATTTATACACAGATACATTTTGGATACAGATAGATCTTTCTGTATGTATTTATACCTACATATTTATGTATATAATATACTATGCAGTAAAAAGATTATTTAATTGATTAGGTTCATATTGTCTTTTGGAAAGAATAGGTCCATTACCTTCCTAGAAATTTCCTGAATTTTGAGGTATGTCTAGAACATCTTGTTCATGAGAGACAGATGCTTCTAAGAGTACTTAGGGATCTTGAGTTACAGCTGTGGGTAGGATCAGAAAGACATACTTCAGCATGCCACCACTACTGACTTAAAACTGAGAATTCAAAAAATATAGCATTTATTGGAAGTTAGTTTTATGTTAAGTTATAATTTTCAAAACCAAAAGAAAAGAAAATCTATTTCAGGATCATTACACCCGTAGTTCTTCAGCAAAATAATGAGCCCAAGAAGCACAGAGCTGTGTTGTGTAATGTGTCTGTATTTGAAGGATGATATTCTACTCACGTTCCACTTAGAGCTTCAGAATAAGAATTTAATAATTTTCTACTTGCCTCCTGCATAGGGCTGATTTCTTCTGAAGGACATATCAGCCATTATGTCAATAAATACACTATGTAGATGAAGCCTTCTAAAATTAATGACAAAGTCTTTCATTTGGATAAAAATAGTCTTCAAAAGCCTAAGCAACCATCAGCATTCCTGGGGTTTTCACAGTACATTCTTTTCAGTAATCTTAGTAGCACCCCTAAGTACAGTAGCATTCTTATGTTATGTGATTGATGTTAGGTAATTAAAACCTTATCCATCTGGAAACCAAGTTTAGTAAGTAGCGTATTTATTAATGCTGATGCAGGGACTTACTAGTGTACGTATTTGAATCTGTCTGTAGCAGCAGTAGTGTAAGAGTTATTGATAGTATGGATTTAGTTGATAGCTACGCTAGACCTCAGAGTCATATATTGACAGAATTTTTGCTGGTAATAAGATGTCAGATTAAAAGAAAACAGCAGCATTCTTATTTTTAATGGTGAGTAAAACTTACTGCCTGCTGCTGCCTTTGACAACATAAGATAAGCCTAAAGGTATATGTTACAAAAGAGTTGAGTTCTTTATACAGAGGTGCTTGTCATCTAAATCCTTGATTATATTGGATTACATTAGCTTCCCAAAGTATATATAGCAAGAAGGGAAATCGGTAATTGCTTTGTAGAGGAGCATAAAGCACTGAACTAACATTGTGAATTTAGTACAAAACTGAAAAATGTCCTATGCACTGATATAGTGCAGAAATGTTAGTTAATTCACTGCAGTCATAGATGACAAAGCAGTAAATGTCATCAAGTAGTCGGACAATACATATTCATTCATATACATTCACACACCCATATATATAACAGATGTCATGAGAATGACATTCCCTATTCATGTTGCCAGATACGCTGCTAACACAGTATATTTTTTAACATAATTCTTCCTATTTCTACCTGTTTTTATAGACACATTTTTATTTTCAGATCTTCTGAGTTAGAAGCAATTGCCACCAACAGTTCTTGGAATTTTTGTTTGTTTTGAAGTTGAAATAATCCCTGTTGTTGCGTCAACCTACCCTTTTGCACCTCCCAGATGTAAGATCAGCTCAGATTTCTTGGGCCAGAATCCTGAAAAATAAAAGAAAAAACTATTTTGTATTTCATAATAATGGCTTGTTAGTCAAGAATTTAGCATGTCTGTCATTTTTTTAAGACGAAAAATGTATACCATGTGTATAACATTATTGAAATTAATTTAAGCCTCACGGGGCTGTCTTTATCTCAGTCTTTTCCTCATTTCTTTTGATCATATTTTTAAAAATTGTTCATAGTCATTATGGTCCCAGACATGAACAATCAATTAGACACTTTTTTGGGTCTTTTTTAGAGGCATGTTTTTGAGCTTTTGTGGGTTGTTTTTGGTTTTGGGTTTTTTTTTTCCTATTCATTCCATGTCCTTGCTTACTTTTAAATGGCATGTATCAGACCCAGTCCATAGTAGTGAAATTTAGGTACATTTTACATTTACTTTGATACTCTATGCATTGACTTAACCCTCATATTAATATGTGGTCCTTGTAACTAAATGTATCCTAAAGCTTTAAGCATGTGATCATGTTTCAGCATTTGTCTTTGGAGACATTAATAGAGTTATTGAGCAACAAAATTATAATCAGCAGTTTTAGATGTCATTCATTATACACTGTAAAATATTTCATAAATTCCTCACTGTTTACAGATAGCAGTAGTCTAAAAAGAAATTGCAAATGTTCAGTACCTAATGTAGCTAATATAGTTGTTATGCTTGATTTTTAAAAAAGCTATCTATAGGTTTGTGCAAATTATAACCTCTACATGACAATTTCATAGCATGGTCCAGCAGAACATGTCATAATAGAAGCTCCAAGGATCATTGCATTCAAGCTCATATACACTGTTAAAGAAGTTATGTTTAACTTAAATTGAAACATGCCAAATGCCAAATATCCTTAAATAGGCAAGTAAATATTCCTGCATCACCTTTTTTTTTTTTTTAGGTATTTACATTTGAATATACAAATGCTGTAGAGTTAAGACATAATTTTCAAAAATAGTGTCTCTTTTATAATTTAACAGTTTAAATGTTGACGTGAAGCCAGACTGTCTGACACAGCTGGTGGATATACACTGAATGGCAAGTGCATTTTGTGGGACCTTTTGCAGTCTGATATCCAGATGCTGGCTTTGTTCCAACTGTGTGTAAACTGGGTCATAGATGTCCTTCCTTTACAGGTATCTTTGGTGTATAAATATGAAAGGAGGTATGTTTGTCTTCTAATCAGCTACTCAGTCTGTCTACAAAGCTATAGGAAATGCTACCTAAATTAGCTGATGTTTCTGCTGTCTGGGAGGTCTTTGTTGCCTACTTTGAAGCCCTATAGAAAAATCAGGACCAATGCTTATAGGATCAGAGAGTTGTTTATGCCACTAAGGCAGATATTAGAGTTAAATATTGTCATAGATATAACTGTTTCCTCAACAGCAGATGTCAGCTCTATGTTCTTAAACCCAATTTTCTTAACCTAAGCTGTTAAAAATCATTGTAGCTTCTTGTTGTGGTTTAGGCCCAGTGCATAACTGAGCACCATGATGCCCCAAAAAAGGGGCTAGTCAAAATAAGGACTGGGAGGTCTTCTCACCACTTAAATAGGTCACGGGCAAAAGACAGACTCATCATAAGGAGGAAAACGAAAACAATTTTAATTTGTTACCAACATCAGAGTAGAACAATGGGAGATACAACCAGATCTTAAAGCCAAAACACCTTCCCCCCCCCACCCTCTATTCTTCCCGGACTCAGCTTTGTTCCTGGTTTCTTCACCTCCCTGCACCCCGTGTTCTGAGGTGCAGGGGTTGGGAGTGGGGGTTGCAGTCGGTT
>NW_010183110.1:0-4344 GCF_000695765.1 Mesitornis unicolor
CAACCGAGTGATTCTGTGATTCTGTGTAATTTTCCAAAAGTTGTATTACTGGCTTAGTGATATTTTTACCTTTATGTTTTTAAAAGTATCCACCAGGTCTGGACAGGAAGCCCCATTTCATCATTTGGTGTGCATGTGCAAGGGGGTTGGTGAACCATGAAAGAATCTGTTTGAAAAAATGCCTTCTCCAGAAAGATTTCTGAAGACTGTGAAGTACTAGACAATATATTTTTTTACTGTTTTTAAATGGTTCAATAGATGAACCACAAAACTGTAGGCTAGTTTATTTAATATCTGCTGTTAGACAGGAAACTTCTTGGAAGTTTTCTCAAGTGATGTGGTAAGAAAACACCTGGAAAAGCATATTTTTCACTGTGGACAAGCAGAGCAAGCGCTGACTGGTAGAGAGATCATGCTCAGCCAGCTTTCTGGTGGCACTTAAAGATATTAATGCCATGACAAAGAAAGAGGATTTTGTAGAAACACTACATGTAGGTCTAATGGTGGTGGAGGAAGCAAGAAGGCAGGTTTTGGAAGAAGGTCTGCATGGGTGAGCAGTAGCAGAGGAGTGTCTGTCTGCTGCTTGCAGCTGGCCTGACACCAATACAAGATCACTGTAGATGGAAAAATCAAAATTGAAAGAGATCAGTGATGTGGCATGGCTCTGCTCATCCTCACCAGCTGGAGACGCAGCAGAAAAGAGGTGTAGTGGGAGGCTTGAGTATTTCAGCCCCCAGACTTCCAGCAGTGGTGCCCTGATGGTCCCACAGCTGGGATTCCACATGTAACTGTGCCTCCCCTGGGTCATCTGCTTGGTACTGAGAGGTACAGTCTGTGGTAGGAAGAGTAAGGCAGCCCCTGCAGGGTTTTGTTAAAAAAGGCATTGCCTTTATTGAAACAGTGCAAACAATAAGGATTGTGGGGTTTGTTTTTGTTTTGGTTCTGTTGCTAAGGTTAAAATTGATGGAACATTAAAACTTTCCTATTTTATTTTTGTCTTGACAAAATGAGAAATATAAGATGGCTGTGACATCTTATGTTCAAAATCTGTACTGATACAAATGCGTGTAATTGCATATATTCATCTCATTTGGACACAGAAGGGAATTCTTGCTCATTTTTAAAGGTCATTGTCCCTAGTGTGTCTAATAACAAAATATTAATTAGGGTAACTACTGTAATCCTCTTTTATCCCTGACAGTCTTCTCAAGCCTGCATAACCTTGCAGGCTTATGGCCAAATTTTCAGTAAGTGCAAAAGATGTCTTAGATTTGTGATTGCTATCATTTCTTATGCTGTAAGTAAATGAAATGATCAAAATGCACAAGCAGCATTTGACATTAATTGCATGAAATATGGTTCTGTTGAGAGTTAAACAGAGGAGAAATTCACTGCTGGGGACTCCTCGTCTTTAAGATTGATGATATGTGGGACAACAGCCTTAAAGTTCATTACTTAAAGTTCATTGGAGGCTGCTGACAGGGGATGCTGTCTCGATGAAATGCACGTTTCATGTGGGATTTCCTGGTTTTCCAAACAGAGCTTGGGCTTTAAAGTAGAGCCTGTTAATAGAAGTTAGAGCTTTTGGGTTTTCCTTATGTTCTCTGTAATCCCCAGCAAATCTGTGCTGCTGCCTCGTATTCTCGGATTCAGAAATTAGATGGTGCAGGTACAGACAGGTGCTTAATGCACTCCATTTTAGAAGTGACATTTCCATTCCTGTTTGGAAGCAAATTGTGAAGGTTATTAGTGCTCAATTAACATAATATATTGCAGTTATTATTCTCAGGATGATACCAGACATCCCCCTCGAAGGGGGTAAATTGAATCCTGATAACTGGCATTTAAACAAAACTGGAAACCAGCACTTAATAATAGGCAGCAAAAATACAGAATATTATTGTTCCTCTTCTGAATTCAGTTTAGTCTGGTTGTGGGTGAAGAATTAACCGCAGACTTCCATCTTTTGTTAAGAAAAAGTAAAAAACAAAAACTTACACTGAAATAATCATTATACTTCATAACATGGTTTGCTGTCAGTACAGAGCTTAGAGAGGAGGAGGAAAGTTTTATGGTCCTTGGCTTAGCGCTTGATGGACATTTATGGACTTTATCAGGCATTTCTTCCCAGGCCCTGCTCTCATTTTCTTAAAAGACAAGGATAGTAAGTTTTCAGTCTGCTGCAATCTGCTAGACCTCTTAATATGATCCTTTAGTGCTAATACTGGAAAAAAAAGTGTGTTCCAGCTAAAGCCTTAGGCAGAATCCTCTGTGTCCTCTGCAACATGATGCTGGAACAGTCCAGTGTTACATTAGTGCCTCAGAAAGAGAAATTCAATGGTGTCTATGTTGTCCACAAGTCAATATGATTTTCAGGCTTCTGGACAGAATTTGGAAAAGTTTTGAAATGACCAGTCTATGTGAAAATATTTTGCTGTCTGTACATGTTTTTTCCATGATCCCCAAATCACAGCCTTTTAAACAAAATCTTTAGTACCATTACAGGAAGTTTTAGGACATTAAAATGAGTTGCATTTAGTCAGTTCTTCCTCATGCCTAGAAGAGAGGTTGCCACAGCAAACTGCCAAAGCTATGTACATAATGTGCTGTGCTCAGTAGGCTTAGCTCAACACAGCAAAAACTCAGGTTGGGAACAATGTGTTTCTTCCCTGAGGAGCACTTGGATGGGAGGTTCTCTCTTTGCTTCACCCAGCGGTACCTCTCCATTACAGGGGGTGCTACTCAAGTAAGAAGATTTGGCACATAAAATCTGGGAGAGCTCTCTTTGATTTAAAATGTAGTCTCTTCTAGAAGATGTCAGCTGGAAAATTTGTCAGTTGGAAGACTGGAAAGTATACAGGGAAAGCAAGCTGGGTTAAAGATGTGGGGATTTGTGAAACAGTAAAACCAGTGATGGGTCTGAGGGTATTTAGTTATTTTCTTCACATGTAAAACCCAACTGAAGTAACTTGTTAGGTTATTTCACATCTAACCTGAATTATGACAAAGAGATGGCAGGGAGGAGCTGCCGTCATGGGCCAGTAGTGGCTGTACTCTCCTCTGCACCACACTTTTCCCAGGTCCCTGTTCAGCACATGTTTACATTCAGCAAGATGCTTGAGGCCATGCTTACACACATTAAAGCACACTTAAACATATGATTAAGTATTTTATTAAATAGAAGCCTTTGCTGAATTGAGGCGGTCGGTACCAAATTGGCTTTTACTCTGGTGTGCTGTGATTCACCCCATCCGCAAGGGCTGTGTGTCCTCAGCAAAGCACATTCCTTTTGTCGTGCAGGAGCTTCTCAAGGCATTGAAGGCTTGAGTAGTGTTTGTGAAGTCATTTGAAATCCATGGAAGGAAGTTGTTGCAGGAAGGCAAAATACTACAAAATATGTCTGTTCTGCTGTGCTTGTTAATAGGTTCTGGGATCCCTTGGAGATGGAAAGTGTTACATAAATGAGAAATTTTAATTATTTCATGTAGCATTACTCATTGAAAGGTACTGCAGACCTACTTCTATCTGATTAACATCTGTGCTGTTTAATTTCAAATGTGTTTAAGTATTGTTATTGGACAGATTGAAAGTACAGACAAAACCTAATTTGTTGTTTTATATTGGTGGTAAAACTCCATTATTATTTTTTATGTAACTTAATACAAATTATGTGCATGTATTAATTATGAATAGAACTGTACAATGGAATGGGTCACGAATGTCAGTGATTAAAATAACAAAGCACAGTGGAAAGAAATGTAAATAAATTGAGACCCATTTTTAATTAGTATCAGTCTCTTTTGAAACATGTCATGCAGGTCCGAGAGTGGTGCTGCCAATGTCCATTGCTGTTTAATAGCCTCTTTTGTGTGGTTCCAATTTGCATGAGATTTGCTTGGGAATTGATTCTTCTCCAGCCTTGTGAGCTGCTATTTTGGGAAGACAAAAGGGACCAAGTATGGTGCTGTAGCTCAAGCATAGGGCAGGATTTTGAGAGCTGAACCCCGATGGGCTTTGTATGGCTGTCAGGCTGCTTTGTTTGCCTGAGCTGCTCCAGTCTGAACCCAGAGTTTGTGAGCTTTCTGTCTTACAGAATAGAAATAATAAGAGTTCAATTATTATTTTTTAAAATAGAAATAATAGAAAGTCCAATTTTCATTGGACCCTAGGCATTTAATAATCGTTTAATGGTTTCTGCAAGTTTTGAAGATGAGGAATTGCAGCTTCTTTATAGCATGTGCACACAAATGAGTGTCTATATGAGCTCCTTACTCCCACCCTGGCAGCCCTTTTCCTGGTGCAGGGAATGGGGCAGTGCCTGGGCCCTGATGGGCAGCTCTTTCC
>NW_010183110.1:4357-12421 GCF_000695765.1 Mesitornis unicolor
CCAGCTGCCTTGCCAGAGACCTGCAGGAAGTCTGTAAAAGGTGTTGGGTGGGAGGCA
Organism: Mesitornis unicolor; assembly: GCF_000695765.1. Classification (NCBI taxonomy): domain Eukaryota; kingdom Metazoa; phylum Chordata; class Aves; order Mesitornithiformes; family Mesitornithidae; genus Mesitornis; species Mesitornis unicolor. The sequence goes on from NW_010183110.1 coordinate 4,415, forward strand.
AGAATGTATAAGGGACACAGATTTAGTAAGGAGAGCGTGACTGTATTTGACATACTGCAGTATAACCATAGCCCACAGGGCAGGTTAGAGAAAAGGCTGTAACTCTGAGAAATCATCACTGAATTATGCTCATGGCCTTTTTCCAGCCCAAGATGGTGGATCTGGGGTGAGCAGTGAGGGCTTTGGACCACCCAAGGCTCCTCTGCCCTACCGTTTTCTTCATGCTGCAGGTTACAGCATGGTATTATGGTAGGTCACCTTGCTGAAGGGGCTCTTCATGGGCAGCTCAATGCATTTTATTTCCATAGGGACTGCAACCTTCTGGGCTTTTTCCTTTTTGACACTGGCTGAAGGCAGCTTCTTATGTAGGTGTGAACATGGCTCTGTGTGCATGTAACACCAACCTGACAAGAATCATTCATGTCTATTACCTGTTGCCAGTAGCGGGCCACTTCAGGTAAGTTCAGTGCCTCACAGAGGTACACTAAATTCAAGACATCCTTTTGAAAACAGCTACCTCCAAACCCAACACTGGCTTTGAGAAACTTATTTCCAATTCTTTGGTCTGTTCCAATAGCTTTTGCTACTTCTTCAACATCTGCTCCTGTAGCTTCACACAGAGCACTGATTGAGTTAATGCTGCTGATTCTTTGGGCAAGGAAAGCATTAGCTGCCTGTAAATCCAAGTTAGCCTGTGAAGGGGTACAGGTATGGTACCAATCACGTCAAGGGCACCATCCAACAGAAGATCAAAGGTGGGAAGTGTAGTTTACACTATAGCCCTTGACATCTTTGTTCACTTTGCAGACAAGGTTGCCAGGCATTGCTGGTGTTAAAACAATTTTGGGGATATAAGACCTATTTAACAGCATCAGCACAAAAAAAAAAAGATTGCAAATTTGAAGTGGCTAAAGAGGTAAAATCTAAATAAACAGAAAGAAAAGCTCAGCTGAAAATTTGAGGGTGTTGTGACAGGATTTCTATACAGCCTTCAAAGCAGAAACATCTCTCTAGCATCATCTGAGTCTCTAGGAGAGGCCAATCCTGCACGGTCCAAATTCTTGTAGGAAGCGGAGCGTCGGTGGCAATTGAGATGACAGAGCTCCTGGCAGGATGAGACCAGGAGCTGGCATGTTTCACAAGTGGCTCTTTTTGCTGTTAGCAACCAGCTCTTCTTGACGAGTAGCAAAATAAAATGAGTGATGTGCTTTTTTGGTTCAAGGAAGAGTTTTAAAATGTGATGGAGGGCTGCCAGGATAGGAGCAGCACTCCTCCCTTGCTTTGCTTTTGATGTGCAGCAAAGATGAAGGCATTGCCTTGAAATAGTGTCCTACACTGGGCAAACAGAAGATGAAAGGGATGAAAAGTGGGAAAACAGTCCCATTTTAGACCATGGCAAAGGCGCTGTGCAGAATAGCCTCTGTAAAATGTGTCATGATAGGAAATCAATTTTGAATTACACTATGTGACGCATACTGTATTTTCCATCCTTCATTATAATGAGCACGTACACCCTTACATAATGATGGCTTTTTAAGAGATTGCCTTTGGCTGAATTTATTGCCAGACAGATCTATCCTATGGCATTTAAACTTCATAATGCTATGAAATGTGCAAGCTGGCTGAAGCAGTGGGAAGATGCTTGTAAAACTTCATGCCAGCAAGGGCCATCTTTCTTTTGCTCTTAGGCATCATTGATCTCTTGCAATGGGTGAAAAACAACACAAATCAATGCCACGGATCTCTTGTAGGAACTGAGTTTCAGCTCCCTTCCTCTGTACTGCAGAAGTAGCAGCAATGCTGCTGTAAAAGGAAGAAGAGGTCTTCCATGGCATTAAGGTCCTGTGTCCACACAGCACATCCTACGTGTCTGTACCAGCAAGGAAGTCGTAATAGCTGGTGTGGCTGAGCAAGAAGAGATGGTGACAATTGTTGAAACAACTCTTTGCACGACACTGGGTAGAGAAGTGAAGCTTGTGCTGTCTGGGTGGAAATCCCCAAACAGTTTGGAAGCAACTTGCTGGAAGTTGTTGGCATGCAATGTCTGCAGTTTCACATTCCTCCTCAAGATGTTTGGGCATATTTTCCAGTGTTTTGAAGCACAGAAGTGGCCCTGAGTGAGCCTGTTGGGAGCAAACAGAGGGGGAGACACGCTTGTTCTCTGTGCACATTTGCTTCCTCAGCCTCGCAGCTGAGGCTGCCAGCCAAGATGCAGGTTGTAACAGTGGCTTTTAGCATATGGGCACCTGTCCCTTCCAAAGCCTGCGGATGGATGGGAATAGTTTCATGAAAGCCAGACATTGCATGTGGATAATAACTTTCAAAGGCTGGATTTGAACCAGACCACTATGGAGGGAGCACTGTCCTAGTTGGTTCCTACCTTCCAGGAGCCAAGCAAACACAGTTTTAGATTAAATTGCACTGAATTGTCCTCATCATTTTAGTATTCATAAATGAAACAACAGATGGGATTTTCACATTTTCTGTATTTTTGTTACTAACTCTCTTTCTACAAATAATATGGTGATATCCCCCCTCTCTTCCTTTCTTTCCAGAAATCTAAGTAATATTTAATGAATATGAACTCTCTTTCAGCCTGGGTGACATTTTCAGCAATGCCTCATATGAAAATCAGTGATTTATTTACTTGCAGACATTTTAGCTGGATATTGCTAACCATCTAAAATTCACCCTGGAATGTCAGAATGCTTCTCACTAAGTTGTGTTATAACCCCGCTCGGCTGCATAAGATAAACTAACTAACTGATTCACTAAAAATGGAAAAACTGAGGACTCAATTCCTGGTTTTATTCAGTGAATTAAAAAGATAATTTAAATTAGAAATGGTTTTGAGTTACCATATTGGAATCTAAACTGGATTTGTTTGGATTATTCACTAGTTTCGTGAATTCTTTGAAGAACGATGGTATTTGTTCTGCCCTTGTCCATTGAAATGAGGAGGTATCTCCTGGGTCTGAGATGTATGAGGGGTCCCCAGCATGAAGCCTTGTCCTGACAGGCATACAGGAGCCCTTCAGTGTAAATACATTCAGCAGCCCTGCTCCACTGGCTCTTTAAGGGTTACTTCTCTCGTGTTGAGAAGGTCAAAACACCAGAAGGAAATTGAACATAACTTTTTCACGTTTGAGATCATGAATTTTCCTTTTGAATAAAAGCAGTAAATTTGCAAGTTCGTAAGAGTAAAACTCTATACCCTTCGAACGGTTTGGGGGGTGGAGGAGGGCTAATGAAATCCTCCAGGTCAAGCAGTCCTCACTGGTCTGGCTTACTTTTGGTGAGCTGCCTGAGTTGGTGTGTACAGAAGCACGTCCCTGTTTGTTTTGTTTCCCAAAGCACAACTGTTACGAATCCCCCAGTGATAATAGCAGACTTGGATGTGCTCAGCTGTGGCAGATGGATCATCTCGGCTTGCTGTGCGCTACCCTCTGAGTCGCTGGCTGTTTGCATAGCATGTAGAGATGGATATACATGACTTTATCCCTCAGAAGTGCAGTGAGCTGGAACTCCCCAGCAATAGAAACTGGAGGACACCTAAATGCAGATCTGGTTTGTACCTGAACATCGTCACCCTCCCTGTCTCCTTTATGACTTCACCTTGTCCCAGCTGGTCCAGAGGGCTGTAGGGTTTGTGTTTGTAAGGTGGTGGGGGCAGGACTTTGGGTTGCTCACTAGAAGGACAGATAGTCTGTGCAAGGCTGCTTTCTCCATCCTAATATGCACAGGTTTGTAAGCATGATCTCTTGATGGGGAAGGAGAGCCACCACCATAAGATAGGATCCCTCTGATGTGCTCACATGAGGTGGCAAGGAGAAGTAATTCCCATACCACAGCACTGGGCTCATTAATAACTGTCTTACTGAGAAAGCCACTGAACTTAGGCTTGGGAGTACATCTTGACTAACAAGCTGAATGTGGTCAAGACTGTTCTCTAGCAGTGAGGCTGCATGTGGCAGCCCAGGTCTGTACTGATGCCCTGGTTTAGTCTCCAAAGCAGGGTGGCTGCAATGCAAATTGCTCATGGGGAATGGTCCATGGCCTGTGCTTCCCTGCTTGGAAATATTTTAGGAAAGTGCTACTCAGCCCAAGCCAAAATCTTGCCAGGCACTATTTATTCAACAGCAAAGAGCATTCACTTTCAACCTGTGTTTAGTTTATTAATCAAATACAGCTTGTGTAGTCCGAGTTCAAACAAATGGCTATGTCATGGGCAAACCATCTACTCTAGCTTCAGGAGGGGGCAAGAGGAACTGGCTGCTCCCCAGCTCCTGCAGGCTCCAGGAAGCCATACTCCTCTGGAGTGTCCTCTGAGGTGGGCAGGGAGACAGGAGCTATCTCAAGAGAAGTGTAAGACCTGGGCTTTGGCCAGTCTGACTGAAACACAAAAGTGCTGCACCAATGCAGAATAGCATGGCTATGTTATTAGGATTTTCCCAGGGAAGCATGGAGTGGTCAGTGAGGGTGTCTGGGAGCAAAAATGTGCTTTATTTGATCCACTTGTGTAAACAAGTGCTAAATCTAAAGCCAAATTCAGATCTGGTTTGCAGCACATAATCCCTCTGGGCTTAACTAGGGTTAATTAGGTCTAACCCTGGGCTGGTAATGGTCCCTGAGAGTTTCCTTCTCATCTCTGTAATGGACCATAGATTCTGCTTCGCTCACTGGTTATTATTTTGACAACACTGCTGGGTCTGGAGCCAGGAGATCTATTTATTCTTCATAACAGATCAACTTTCCAATTTATATATGTGTTTTATTGCTATTGTATGTGTTTGTATTGTTATTTTTGTTAACATTGGACTTACCAATTAGTCTCTTCCAGTTCCAGTTTCTCAAGGTATTTTCAGTACAACTGTATCACAGATACAAATACGACAGCATTTCTTATACCTTTACTGTCTCCTATATGGGTTTCCCCAAAATTTGGGTTGGTTTCGTTATCTTTTCCTGTACAGATATGTCCCAGCACACAGTTCTGCTTCATCCCACTAGCTCTTACAGGGTCTTTGGTCTGTGTCTGAGCAAAACAGGGAGTCTTCCTGGCTCCTGGTCTAATGTGGGAGTCTAGGAATATTAGGCATCTAAAAGGGACAATCATTAAATTACCTATTTTCTAAGAACTGCTTCTATCTACTTTGCTGTATGGTGTCACATCTTCCAAGATTTTAACAACTTTTTGTTTTCTTTTCAAAGACAAATATTTCCTTTCCTTTTACACGCGTCATGCAGCTTTTCAGAAACACACAGGGGAGTTTGAAACACCAGCTGTTTCCTTTCAAAATCTCTTTGAAGGTCCCTGGGCCATGTACTCCTTACTCAGCTCCTGGGTAGCTGCAGGGTCCATGCTCTGTGCAGACTTCAAGGGAGGAGGTTTCGCACCTCTCAGCCTCACCCAAGGGTACCTGGGGCTACCTTGTCTCTGACTTGTGACAACTCAGTCATCCTGGTCCCACCATGGTGGAAGCAAGTTAAATGTACATATGACTGTCATTGATAAAATTTCCTATTTCTCATGCCCTGTGAGTTGTGCCTTCATGTTGAATTGCAGCAAGGGAAAACATTTATTGACAGTGAGAAAATGCATTCCCATGCAATTTGTAGTCAGGATTTGAATAAAAATTATATAGGAGAGGTGGAAATTGTCACAGCTGGCCTGTCCTAAAGAATGAAGGGCTACAGCAGATAAAATGTGTTCAGCCTTCAAAAAGTCTAAAGACAACCGCTGAGAGCAGCCAATGAGGAGGCATAGGAATGGTAACACTGGACTTGCTTCTGGAAACATCTCATTGCAGTCACGGGAAGACTGTGACTGGATAATGTCCTGACTGTCCCCTGACACAGTTTTGCGCATGCCTTGCATTTGGGGTCATGACTGAGATGCTGAGGCTTCCCCCATGAGCAGCACTCCCAATCCCGTGACCAAGATGTGTCTGATGTCTCCGTTACATTGACACTGCCCTTGCCTGGACACAGCCCACCATCCTGGTGTGACTGTATCCAAAGAGGTGGCCATCCCTACCTACAGGCTCAGTGCCAAAATTTTCATGTAGCCAAAAGCTTTGAGATGTGTTTGAAGCTGAGAAGAGACAGACTGCAACTTGGTCTCTCCATGAAGGGGATGGCATTGCGTGGGCAGGGTACCTGGCTATGCTGTGAGTATTGGCCTCCACTGTCCCACCCATTTCCCTCCATCCTCCCTTGGTGCCACAGAGAGGATTTAAGGTGCTCTGGCTATCTCTCTGTGGTTGCAGCTCGGCCACTGATGCCATCCTGGTATCTGAGCTCTCCCAAAACTTTGCAGCCACAGCAGAGGCATGGGTTGGCTGTGTCTGTCCTGGTGCACCCATCACCACACAGTGCAGGAAGTTTTCCCCCAAATGATACTGCATCATTAAGAATATTAGCACCAGGTGTAACTAATAAAGCACAATTCTGAAATATTAGTTCTAATGATGAATTCATAGCATTCTGTTGCTCCCAACAATGGTATTCACTTGCGTGTCTGGAAGACCCTGCAGCTAAGAGATAACCGTGGCCTTTCTACTGCAAATACGCCTATGGGTAACTTTTTATGCACATGCAGCCTCATTAAGCCATCTGTAGAAAATTAGAGTGCTTACTGCATAATTGTTTGCAGGAACGGGAACTGGGTTCATCGCCTTTCTAACAAAAATTGTATATCTGTCTAGCGACTGACGACTTTATTTTAATTTGCATCAAGGCCCTGGTAATGAAGTAGGCTTGATGAAAATGAAAAGCAGACTATGAGATCCTGGCATCAGTAGTGAACTACTGATAACATGGTCTCATTTTCAGTTTGTCCTGAGACTGAGCTGTGCTAGTGCTGGGAAAGTGTTAGCTCCTTACTTGTATCCTGAGAGTGTCAATCCTTTAAATATCTGTATCCCTAAACTGATGCTGTGTTCTCACTACTTATGCTCTTACATGCAAGTACTTTCTTTTTGAAGAAAACATTTATTAGAATTATTACAATTTTCCTTTCTTTTGGTAAGGAAGGACAGTCCTTTACTTGAGCACTTGACTATGCTGGATTGAGATGGTTTAATTCCCAGCTTTTCATCTCTCTGATACTGCAGTTTGCTAACTAACTACGATCCTAAACAGGATCGTGCTCCTTCCCTTCTCTTACTCTCTGTGTGTTGTCTTTAGTGATTGTCTTGTCCTTGGGAATTGCTTACTCCTCAGGTTCCCAGCTAATGTAAGCAGAGGTTGCCAAAGGAGGGGCTGGAGTGTCCTATGTGCCCAGACCCAGGTGGAGCCTGACTTTGCTCCCCTGCACACAGGGATGTGAGGCTGCTGGAAATCAGGGCTTGTTGCTGTGCTGGTGACCGCACTGTCAGGCAATGCACGGTTCATTTGGGTGTCTACCATGCTCTGGACAGCCAAAATTTGGCAGCTTAGATTAGCCAGTGGAGAGGTTTCAAATATATGAATGGCCGTTGCACCACAAGCTTTTGCCAAAACTGTTAAAAATCTTAATGTCATAGTTAAAAACCTGTGCTGTTTTGCAAAGTGTTCACCCTCTAAATTAGTGTGTGTTGTGCTAGTGGGTCCAAATTTGTTGATTTGCTGCTAATGGCAAAACTCTGGACAGAGGAAACTCAAAGACATCCAAGCAGCTCAGCTCTCTGAAGATGGTGTGAGTGGGATTGATGGATTCTACTTCAGAAGTTTACAGCGTTTACACCTGCATCTGGGCTAATCAGGAATCTCTTTGTTCTTAGTTATGAGATAGAGACACTCTTAGAGAGTGATGCATCAGATTTTTTTTAGACATCTTCAAATAAGATGCAATGCCCCCTGTATCACCCCATTTCTCTGTTCTCTCCTTTGATTCTGTTGTAAGCCATTTGCAGGTGAGGGAGGAAAGCCACCGAATGTTGGCCCCTCCAGTTGTCTCCCAGCACCCTGCTGTGAGTGGAGAGCTTGCACCCACCACGGCCCTATGCAAAGTGAAGGCTCAGCAGG